>NW_024527822.1:643965-892704 GCF_017590135.1 Pyrgilauda ruficollis
CTTTTAAAAAAAAAAAAAAAAAAAAAAAAAAAAAAGGAAAAAAAAGAGAGATGCAAATTGCATTTTATCTTAACCCAGCTCCGTGCTTTATTCAATGTTTATGATGCATTATCTCCCCCTTAAATAAAAAATAAATCATGTAAAATTAGGATCTCGGAGCCACCGAGAGGAGAAGCTCCGGTCGATTTTCTTAATTTCAGTCTGAAAGTGACACACTAATTAAAGCTCCTCATCATCCCCCTCCAACTTCTTTTTATTATTATTATCAGATTTACCTTATATTTTCCCAATTAAAAAAGAAAAAAAAATCAGTTTCGCTGCCCCCAGGATGAAACTAAACTGCAATAAGGACCCACGAATTTTTTTCCCCCAACGTTGCCCATCGCTTTCCGCCATCAGATTCATTGTGATGTATTAGATGCAATAAATTATCCCATGTAACAAAACATTGGGAGCTGAAAGGGTGATAATCTGGAAAGCAGAGATAAGGATTCATTATTCCGAATCATTATGAATCCAACGTTGCCTCTGACTTCTTTCTTAATCAGCTCCTCTGATCCTGGATATGTGAGCAGCACAGATAAGGAAAGAGTCATTTATAATTCTGTACCTCGTCTAATATTTAAAAAAAAAAAAAAAAAAAAAAAAAAAAGTCAGAGGCAAGAAAACGCTATAAAACACAAGCAAGAGGCGGGCTCCGAATGAAATATCACTTCGATGTTGTTAGAGCCGCAGTAAGATTTAATTAAAATTCTCCTCTTCCACGTGCTTTATATATTTTTATAAATATATTTCGCACCTTGGCTGTAACGGATAGGAATTTACAATTGCGGCTATTTGTTGGGGTCTGGCTCTGACTATTCCCGAGTCCCTGATTTGGGTGAATGGAAGATGCGGACGAAGGGGGAAACAGGGTGGGGGGGACGATTATTTTAATTTCCGAGGGTCCCCCCCGGCCCTGTATCCCTCCCCAGCGCTCCCACAAAGTCATGAGGTCGATCCCACCAATGTAGGCGGCCGCGTTCAATGGAAATCGTTTTAAAGCGAATATACCCGGCGCACACAAAGCGCAGGATCAATGCCAAAGCGCCTGATTTGGGGAGATCAAGACGGAGGGTGCTTTCTTCCCCTCCTTGCAAGCGTAGATTGCAACAGCGATATTAAAAAATAACCTCTCTGAGACTGTGTTTCACAGCCGGCGAAGGGGGAATTATTGATTATTGGCAACTTTTCCCCGCGGTGAGGGCAGAGAGGGTGGGTTTTCTTTGCAGAACACGAGAGGCGGTTTAATTATAGCAAATAAAACATCCCCAACCTCCTCTCCGCAGCCGGCAGAGCGGTTATCCCTAACAATAAAGTATGGATTTTATTTAGGGAGGGTTCGACTGCAAATCTTGGTTCAGGCGGAGCCGAAATCGATTGCGTGTGTGTGTGTGTGTGTGTAGGTATTTATTTCGGTGTATACCCGTCTAAATGTGTGCCAGGAGGAGAGCAAGAGGTGGGGTCAAGCACATGCAGTGGGAGAATCACAGGCTCCCCTAGCAAGTTGGAAAACACAAGAAAAAAAATTATTCCATATATTTATACATGGAAAAAATATGTATATATGTACATACACACCATATAAATATTACACACACACACACACACATATATATATATATATATATATATATATATATATATATATATATATATATATATATATATATATATATATATATATATATATATATATATATATATATATACTGAAAAATGTGTGTGCATATTTTTTCCCCGTGTATTTATTTATTTAAATGACCTCCGGGTGTCTGACTATTGCTTTGAATGTGTATTCGGACCTCGACTGCAGGCATCGAGGCGGGTCTGTGATATTTGTGATAAACCCCGGGTGCCATTTAAAGCCTCATTAGTTATGTTTAACCTCTGAATCACCGGCCATGGTGGCTGGAAATGAACTTCCCCGTGCGGGGTGGATGCGGGAGGGGGGATGAGTGTGGATGCGCCTGCGCCTGTGCCCAAATTCCCTCTGTCCCCTCCCGCCCCCCAGCAAGCCCCAGCCGGAGGAACAGAGACAACAGTGCGGGGTCTCCATCTCCGAGTCCTCCCAAGCGGTTTTTGCAGGGAGATCCTTGATTTTTCGTTTCCCCACCTCGTCCCCCCTCCGCCATCTCCACGATGTGCTCAGACAGCCCGGATCCAGCTCCCTCCCCCCGCTTTTTTTTTTTCTTCTTTTTCTTTTTCTGGGCAGTTTTGGAGGGATCCGGCATCATTTTCCAGGCTGATCTCGTCTGCCTCCCTCAGTACTGTTTTGGGGAGCCGAAGATTCCGCAGGGATTTTCCCAGCCCTATGATGAGGAAAACACCCCCCGAGTGATTTCAGCTATATTCTCCTTTATTTTTTTCTTATTCCATCCCCAGCAAGGATTTATGCCCGGCTCGTCCACACGGCTCAGTCCAAACCACACAAGCCCCGTGGCTTTAAAATCCTCTTTTTCGAAGCCTTTCCTTAGCAAAAGGCACATTTCTTGTCGATATTAGATGGGCTCATCCCTCCTCCCCCCGCCGTTGGGGTACCCGAGCTGTTTCCATCGGTGTTTGGCGCTGGGAAGGTTCCCTTCGTGCCTCTAATGAGCTTTAAGTTATTACCTTAATTGAATGTGTTTTCTAAAGATAGAATTGGGAGGCGATCGCGTTACCTTTCACCTCACAGAGAGTCACTCTAGAAGCAGCGATAGCGAACTCCCAGCGTCAGCAGAAAAATCCAACAATATCCCTCCGGGACCAGGAGGGTGTGTATATACATATATATTTATTTTTTCTCCCTAGGTGACCAATTTTCACCCCATTTTCCGAAGCTCCGGGGCTCGGCGCTGCCGGGATGTGCCCCGGGGATGTCCGCCGGGTACCGCGTAGCGGGGCCGGGCAGGGCGGCTCTGCATCCCCCCGGCACCACCGGGACTCCCACCCGTGGGGCCTGGGATCTGCCGCACGCACCTGGTTTAGCCTTGGAAATAAAGCTTTATCCCAGGTTTATTCCCGAGGGAGCATCTTGACACCAAGGGTGGATGTGCAGCGTGGGGGGTGTTCTTCCCCCTCCCCACTTCTCCCACTCGGAGCTGGCTGCCCATGCCGGTGGGTGAGAGTGACCATTCCCGGACGTGTTTTCCGTGGATAAGCTCCCTCCCGCCTTCCCCAGGCTGGTCCTGGATGTCTTGTCTGGTTTCTGTGGCAGGACACCCACCCACCCACTCCGAAATGAGCACCCAGCCCTAGCGAATAAAAATACCATCACCAAAACCTGGGGAAGTTTTCTTGTAAGCGAATCTGCCCGTGGATCGAGGCCGACGGGGGAGAACACTGAGGCTGCAGCATTAGATTTGGAGGAGTGACATGAGTGGGGGGTAAAATGTGGAAAATCAGAGCCCCCCGTCGGCTCCTGCATCTCCTCATCGCTGAACGATCTGGGGCATCCCCCGGAGCCTGCGGCGTGGCCACAGCCCGGCTCCCTGGCTTGTGCTGTTCCTACAGCACTTTAGGGGGGATGTTTATCCTCCCTCCACCCCCAGCCCTCCAAACCCCCCAGGTGTTCCCGGGGAAAGGAGGATGAGGAGCGAGCAGGGATCTGCGGTCCCCCGGCCCGTCCCTTTCGCTCCGCATCGGTCCCGGGTTCAGCCCGTGCGAGTCTGAGGGGACAAAGAGGGGGACACCCAGGACCCCCAGGGCTGGGGCTGACCCCTGCGGTCTCCCTGCAAAGGTGCTGCTCTCCTGCTCTGTGCAGAGAGCCTTCCTCGTCCCGAGGAGGAGTGGGAGAGGGGGAACAATCCTCGTCCCAGCCAGTTCTCAAAGCACCAGGGGATGTGTGTCCATTATTATTATTAATAATAATTTTTTTTTCTGTCTGTATCATGGAGCCTTACACAGATACATATTCAAAATAAAATTAAAAAAAAAAAAAAAAAGAAGGCAGGAGAATAGGGTATTTAAAAATCCCCCCGGGAGGAGAAGGGGGTACGGAGGAGAAGAACCAGCCCCTTGTCGCTAATGTCACCACTTTTCCTCGAAAGCTTTCCATGCAGCGGAGCGAGCCCCGGCGTTATTTGTATGATCCTACGCTTAATTACATTTTCCCCCTGTGTTCCCGGCGTTCCCGGCTCCCGGCACTGACAGCTGCTCCCGGGACGGGTTACATCACGCTCACACCGCTGTACCTGGCGCGTCCCCCTGGCCCTGCCCCTGTCCCCCCCAGCTCCACCTCCCCGCCCCATCGATGGGTGTGTAAAGAAATGGCCCATCATATTCCTCTCACTCCTGCTCTGCCCTTTCCCAACCCGGAAGAGCTCTGATCTTCAGCCCAGCCCGGAGGAGGAGGAGGAGGGCAAGGGTGGGCGTTCGGAGGATGCGGCTCCCCCAGGTTTTCCCCCTCGGTGAGAGCTTGCGACATGCCAGCAGCGGCTCCGCTCCTCCCGCACTCCTGCTCTGAGCGCTCCAGCGGAACCGGACAAAACCAAAAGCATCTGCCCAGGTCAGTGAACACCGATTTGTGCGTCCCTCCATTCCACCCTCCTCCTTTTTTCTTCTTTTTAAATATTTTTCTTTTATGTTATTTTTTATTTTTTTTTAATTCATCCTCCTTTTACTCCTTCTCCACGTGGAGGGCATTAGGACGGGGAGCTCGGCTCCAAGGATTTGAAACTCAGCCTCGATCCCTCTTTATTGCTTAGGGTGGATGGAGGAGGGAGTCGAGTTTTCTCGGTGACCTTGGGGAAAACCCCCCTGCTCCGTGAGGGAGCGATTTTTGGGAAGCCGGGGAGAAGAAGATGTTTTACCTGTGGGTGTTGGGGGCAAACAGTGAGGCTGGGCTGGCGGGGGCTGGGAGATGGGACACGGCATTGGCATAGCTGGGATGAGAAATGTTAATCTCAGGACGGGAATGGATTTATATTTGAGGGATATGCGGGGCCTTCCTGTGCCTGGCTTTGTACCCGTGTGCATATAAAAAAAAAAAAAAATATATATATATATATATTTGTGCATATTTATATTGAATATCCGGACTCACATACTCTGTGTATCACTCTGTGTACAGCGATTTTCGTGCAGGCAGCCGTGTCTCGATGGCTGCGGTTTTTTGCTCTTCCCACAAATAATTCCCATTTGATTTGATTCTCTTTGGTTGATATGTGCAGTATAATATAAAATGTACCCAGTATATGTAGTACTCTATCTCTTCAGGTTAAAAATATATGTATATAATGCATAACAAGAATGCTTCTAACAGAATCTACTTAGGGCGATTTTACGCAGATATTTCTCATTTTTTTAACCTTAGAAACGCAAAGCAGAGCTACCCTAGAGGTGTGTGGTTAAGGCAGGCTGGGATGAGGAGGGAGGTGGCTCCTTCCCCGCGGCTCCTGGTCCCGCTGAGGGGATCCGCGGGCCGGGCCGGGCCGTGCCGGGCCGGGCTGGGCCGTCATGGGCTTCGGCAGGACTGGGGGCCGAAAGGCGAGAGAAGAGTTCCCCCTCTCTCCCGGCATCCCTGCATTAAGTCTCTCTCCTCCTTCCCTGCCTTGCAGGAGAATTTTTCACCCTCCAAACCATGTGGAGGATGTTTCCGGAGGGAGCAATGGGAATGGCTTGTGCTGTCAAAAAATCCACATTATCTGTCATACAGCGTTTTGAAAGCAGAAAGGGGAGAAAATCTATCTATCTATCTATCTATCTATCTATCTATCTATCTATCTATCTATCTATCCATCCATCCATCCATCCATCCATCCATCCATCCATCCCAGCTCCTCTTACCTTCACGTGTCCGTACACAGGCAGCGGGCTCCGGGTGACGGATTTTAATGAAACCGGATAATTAATAACCACCGGCCCTGCTTGTTTTCTCTATTATTTATGGGCCGCAGGTGCGGAGCGGGGGAGCCGGGACCTGTCGGTGCCGCGGGCGGGGGCTGCTGAGGCCGACACCGGTCCCACCTCCCCGCTGCACCGGGATGAGTCCCGGACAGACCGGGGGGACAGAGAGGCAACCCGAGGGCCCCGGGAAAGGAGAAACAGGCTCTCGGAAAGCAAGGAGGAGAGAGGGAAGCTTTACCCCCACCCCGCAGCGGCATTTTGCTCCCGGCTGGGGCGAAGCGCTTCCTCCTCCCGGGGATGTGAATTTCTTTTTACAGAGCCGAGGGAAGCGTTTTAATTTCGGTGGGGAAAATAAGACGAGGAGGTTTTTCCCGGCAGGGGCAGGTAGGGAGTGGGGTGAGAGGAGGGGGAGCAGCCTGCCGGGGGGGTCTCTCGCCTTGTGCTGGGACGGGGGTGGGACAGCATCTCGGCTGCCAGCATGTGCTCCTCGGGGGATTCGGGTGCGGTAGCCCTGTCTTTAGGGCGAAAAGAAACCGTGCGCATTCTGACACCCTCGGTACTATCTGAATTTTGGAGGCTCTGTCGGTAAACGCGAGCCGCACATCCACGGAGCGGGTTGGCACCGCGTCGTGCGGGGTCTGTGGGCACGGGGGGTTTGTTTTGGGGGTTTGTTTTGGGGGGTGCAAGGACTGCTTTAAACTGACAGCAGCCGGAGTGAATCGCTCCGGTTTTAATCAGGGGATATGCCCCTGGTCTCACCAAGGAGCTGGTGTTAATTCTGCCGCCTCCTCTCACGCCAGCCACCGGGCGATTTGTGGTTGGTTTTTTTTTTTTTTTTTTTTTTTTTTCCTTNTTTTTGTTTTCAAGAAAAAAAAAAAAAAAAATAGGGAAAAAAAATGGACAAAAGGAATCCTTAAACCCGTCGGCAGCTTCACTTTCTCCGTGGGGTGCGAGGAAAACTGCTCTTGCCGGGTTTAAAGCCCGCAAGATGCTTCAATCTGTCGCTCAAAACGGTCCTGGGTGATAAAGCAAAATAATCGAGAAACCCGAAACAAACCGGCTCCCCCAGGAAAAAAAATGGACAAAAGGAATCCTTAAACCCGTCGGCAGCTTCACTTTCTCCGTGGGGTGCGAGGAAAACTGCTCTTGCCGGGTTTAAAGCCCGCAAGATGCTTCAATCTGTCGCTCAAAACGGTCCTGGGTGATAAAGCAAAATAATCGAGAAACCCGAAACAAACCGGCTCCCCCGACTCCCTCATTTTTATTTTTATTTTTAATTTTTTTTCCCCTCTATTGAGCACTTTAACCTCGCCGCAATTTGGAGCGGCTGTTCAGGATATTTGCTGGCTTTTTCTTCTCTTATTTTTTAATTTGTGGGGTCGAAGCCTTTCGAGAGCGCTGCCCAGCTCCCTGCAGCAATAGCGGTGCCCGGTGCCGGACACCCGGGGACCCGCTCCAGGGTCGGGAGAGGGGGTAAAAGGGAACAACGGGGTAAAATGGGGGGGTGGGATAAAAGGCAGAAGGAGAACCCCTTGCCAAAGCGCACTTTTGCTGTCTGAGCAAGGAAAAGGGTGAGGGGGAAGGGAGGAGAGGGACTTACCGGGCTGAGCTGGAAGCGGGGCTGTGCGGAGGTAGGGGAGGAAGGAGGGAAAGAGCTGGGTCCTGCCGGGTCCTGCCGGGTCCTGCCGGGTCCTGCGGGGTCCTGCCGGGTCCTGCCGGGTCCTGCCGGGTCCTGCCGCCCGGAGCAGGACGGGCACGGGCAGCGGGGGTGACACGAGTCCCCCTCCCCTTGTCCCCTCTGCCCGGCTCCTCTCCGCGCACTTTGGGGAATGTGTCGGGGGGAGAGGTCGCCCCTGGGACTTGCGGAGCCGGTTTTTGATCTTTTTTTCTTCTCTTATTTTTTAATTTGTGGGGTCGAAGCCTTTCGAGAGCGCTGCCCAGCTCCCTGCAGCAATAGCGGTGCCCGGTGCCGGACACCCGGGGACCCGCTCCAGGGTCGGGAGAGGGGGTAAAAGGGGACAACGGGGTAAAATGGGGGGGTGGGATAAAAGGCAGAAGGAGAACCCCTTGCCAAAGCGCACTTTTGCTGTCTGAGCAAGGAAAAGGGTGAGGGGGAAGGGAGGAGAGGGACTTACCGGGCTGAGCTGGAAGCGGGGCTGTGCGGAGGTAGGGGAGGAAGGAGGGAAAGAGCTGGGTCCTGCCGGGTCCTGCCGGGTCCTGCCGGGTCCTGCCGGGTCCTGCCGGGTCCTGCGGGGTCCTGCCGGGTCCTGCCGGGTCCTGCCGGGTCCTGCCGCCCGGAGCAGGACGGGCACGGGCAGCGGGGGTGACACGAGTCCCCCTCCCCTTGTCCCCTCTGCCCGGCTCCTCTCCGCGCACTTTGGGGAATGTGTCGGGGGGAGAGGTCGCCCCTGGGACTTGCGGAGCCGGTTTTTGATCTTTCTCAGACCCTTTTTTTTTTTTTTACTCCTGCAGTGTCCTGGGGCAGTCGCCCTTCTCTCAGCTTCAAAGAAGGGGGGGGAGGAGGGAAAAGAAAAGTGCCAGTTTCTCTCCTCCCAATTTTAATTCTTCGAATTTCTTTTCTACGGCAGAGCAGGGTTTTCCCCCGTCTCTTCCCACCCCTCCATCAAATAGCATCATTTGCGCCGGAAAAAAAAAAAAAAAAAAAAAAAAGTGTGTGTGTGTCTGTGGTGGGTGGTGGTGCACGGAGGGAGAAAAAATTGGACCCGGTGTAATCAGCCGATGATTTGTTCTCTCTCTGAATTTGCATGGCTCGGCACTTCTTTGTGTGCGTGTTTATGTTTCCTCCCGATCTTCACGAAGGGGAGATAACTGAATTATTAGAAAAGAACGGAAATACGTATGTATATTTTTTAAAAAATAGAAAGAGCGAGAGAGATAAAAAAAAAAAACCCACAAAACAAAAAAACAACCACCCATGTGGCTGGTTTCGAAGCGGAAGGGAAGACTCATGTGGGATGGGAAAGGGGAGAGGCAGACATGCCAGTCTCTCTTTCTCTTTGACTATTATTATTATTTTTATTATCAATGTTAATAATAATTTGCTGCTCCTAGCTGGACGGACGCTGCTTACCGTTTAAACGATAAAGAAGGGATGGCCTTGGGGAAGTGGATCGTAATTCCTGCCTAATTCACGAAAGGAGGGGAAAAAAAAATAGGAAAACAAAATATTCCCTCTTCTCTGCTCCTTTGTTTAACCCGAGATTATCTCAGCAGCCTGAGCAGGGTCCCGTACCCTCCCGGCGGGGCCGTCCCGGGCACTGGCAGGCTCCGTGCCCCGGGAGGGGCTGCCCCAGCTGGGGAGGTGGCAGCGGACTCACAATCCCGGGTCTCTCTTCCTCGGCAAGAGAGCAAGCTGCTGTACACAGGAAAAAAAAACAAAAAAAACCCAAAAAAAAAATTAATAATAATCTTCGGAGCTCTGCCCTGGGCCGTGTCCTCTCCATAACCCCCCGATTCCTCGCTCCCGGCTGTTTGTACAGCTTTACCTGTACTATTCTGGTACCCTGGAAAGAAAAAAAAAAAAAAAAAAAAGCCCAGCCCGACAAACGTAACTTAATCCCCTTTCAGTCAATTGTGGTTTAAAAGGGGGCTAAAGGAGAGGGGGAGCAGGGGGAGGCTCCTGTCCCCGCCCCGAGGTGCCAGTGCCGGCCGTGGGCACCAAGGAGCGGCTGGCCCCGGCTCCCGGCTCCAGAGCAGCCTTGCCTGAGCCTGCTTTAACAGGAAGACCCGAGGGAAATTTAAAAAAACCCAAAAAAACAAAAGAGGGGTGACAGCTTTAGTGCCCTTTCACCGGTCATCCCACCCCATCCCACCAAGTTTGGGGTTTTGTTGTTGTTGATTTTATATTTTTTTTTCCTTGAATTTCCCTCTTTTTGGGTCTCTAGGTGACAAATAAAGTGTCCAAAGCGTTTCCTCGTGCCCTTTTAGAGGCAGAGTTATCCCCATTCCTCCCATCCCTCCCCTAGCACGGGGGGATGCTGGAGCCCCGCTCCCCGCAGCCCCCTCCCCCCCGGCAGAATTAACCCCCGCGCCCCCGACCCTTATCTGGCGGCTGGTGGCGAGCTTGGGGCTAATTGCTCCAACAATGGGCTCCTATTAACGCCGAGCTGTCACTGGAAACCCTGCTGGGGGCTGCCGGGGGGGGCGAGGTGATGGATCTGCAGCCACAGCCTGGGAAAAGGACGGTCAAGGCCAGCGCTTCTCTCTCCTCTCAAACCCCCGGGGATCACACGATAATCCGAGGAGACGGGGAAAAATGATGGGTTTTCTGGTTTGCTCTTTAAAATGGGTTTTTTTTTTTTTTTTTTTTTTTTTTTTTTAATTTTTTTTTTTTTTTTTTTTTTTTTTTTTTTTTTTTTTTTTTTTTTTTTTTTTTTGGTAGGGGGTGTTTTTGCACTCCCCACCACCACTTCCTCCCGGCTGGGAGTGGGATAGGAAGATCGAGTCTATCGAGGACGGGTTGAAAATAAGGGGACAGCCTAAGCAAACTAGATTTGAGAGCGGGTGTCCTCCTCCCGCTGCCGGGGCTGTGGCTGCGAGGGACAGGCGAGGGGCAGGGTCCCGCCGTGCCACCCCTGTAGGGGCAGGACGGAGCCCTCAGAGCTGTTCCCATTTCTTTTCCCTCCTGCCACTGTTGTGACTTGGTGTAGCTGTTTATTTATTATTTTATTTTATTTTATTTTACTTATTTCTATTTTATTCATTTCATTTTGCATTAATAAGTCCCTGTCCTCCAAACAGCTGAAGCAAAACAGTTTCTTCACTACCTCCGGACAGGGCTAAAGGCACGTTTTAAAGTGGTTTAGCAATTTTGTGACCTTTGGATGGAAATTCCCCTCCTGTGATCCCACGGCTGTAGGTCTCAGGGCTGTAAGTGCCGCAGGGAGCGGGGGTGGGAATCTCAGCTTACCTGCCCAAAGATCTCAGCTCGCATTAAACCGCCCCCCAAAGTTAAAAGACACAAAGTGACTTTTCCAAAGCGTGGAAACCCCTCTCTGGCAGGATGTGCTTGGGGTGTGAGGAAATTTAGGGAGCGGGGATGAAGAGGCAAATCCCGGGGAGAAATTTCCCGCTCAGGTCCATAAATTGCTAAAAGCTGGGGAGGGGGATGGCGGGAGGAGGAAAGTTTGTTCTCCTGGACGCTGCTCCCCTCTTCACTGTCCTCCTCCTCTCCAAGGAATCCCCCACTCCCGGGGGAGGAGGGGTGGGCAGGAGACCACCCTGGTGCTGGGGCGCCCCGGCCCCCACACTCCGGAATCCCGGAAAGTGCGTCAGGACAGACAGACAGACAGACAGACCGCGCCGCTCTCCCCTCGGTTTCCTCCTTTTAGTGCGCCCCAACTCCTGGAGTACGGAAAGGAGGGGAAACAAAACCCCGGCAGGCAAAGCGACTCCTCTTTGGGGAGAGAGGAAAGACGAGCTTTCCCGCAGCGGGTTAAAGCCCCCGGCTCGGGGAGGGCCATGAGCATCCCCCGCTGTCCCCCTTCCCCTGGTGGGCTGCAGGGAGCGCTTCCCACTGCCCCGGGCTCCGGGCGGCCTCGGCGGCGCTGGGCAGCCCGGGGAGCCCCCAGCCCTGTTCCCTGGGCACTTCTGGGATGGGGCGACCTGCCACCCTTCCCGGCTCGTCCACGCTCCTCGCCGCTGGTTGGGCAGCAGGGACACTACCGTGTGGATGGTTCAGGGCTCTTATACCAGCCCTGGTCGTGTTGTTTCAAAAAAATATATATATATAAGTGTGCATGGCGCATCTTTCGCGTGTGAAACCTCTGTCCCCACGCTCAGCGGCGATGGGCTGCACCGGGGGCTGAAACTCGGGCTAAAAACGGGAGTCCTAGAGGATCCCATCCATCCATCCATCCATCCATCCATCCATCCATCCATCCCTCCGACCGGGGCTCGGTTCCTCTGGCCATGGAGGAGCATACCCGGCTCCCGGCCGCAGGTGGAGCCCAGCCCGGCTCCGGAGCTGCGGAACCTCGGGTTTTAGCGAGACCCCGGTGTAAAACCCCCGAGAGCCGCTTCCTCCCGCACCGGGGCTGGCGCGCTCCGGCCGGCGTGCGGGGCACGCAGTGAGTGACTCGTTCTAGTGCTTTTAAAACAATTTAATATTATCCTTTCCCCTCCTCCCCCATCATTCTATCTATCCTTTTATTTCTTTCACTTACTTTTTTTTTTAATCTTTCTTTCTTTCTTTCTTTCTTTCTTTCTTTCTTTCTTTCTTTCTTTCTTTCTTTCTTTCTTTCTTTCTTTCTTTCTTTCTTTCTTTCTTTCTTTCTTTCTTTCTTTCTTTCTTTCTTTCTTTCTTTCTTTCTTTCTTTCTTTCTTTCTTTCTTTCTTTCTTTCTTTCTTTTCTTCTCTCTCTCTCTCTTCTCTCTCTTTCTGTATTTCTCTCTCTCTCTCTCTTCTCTCTCCCTTTCTTTCTCTTCTCTCTCTGTATTTCTCTCTCTCTTTCTCTCTTTCTCTTCTCTTCTTCCTTTCCCCCCCGTCTTTCCTTCCTCTCCACGCTTTTTGTCTCTCTCTCTCCCCCCACCCTCTGTCCCCGGTTCTCCCTTTCCCCCTGCGCTGTCCCTATCCCCCTGTCCCCGCTGTCCCCTCTGTCTGTCCCGGTCCCGTTCCCGCCGGGATGACCCCGGGGTGCCGCTAGGGGATGCCCTGGCTCAACGCAGCGCCCGCCGCGGCCGCCGACCCGCGGGCCCGCAGCCAATCAGCGCCGCCGGGGGCCGGCGGGGCGCGGGTTCGCAACCAATCAGCGAGGCCCGAGGCCGGCGCCCCAGTTCCTGCTGGTCGCCTATTGGCCCAGCTGCCGGGGGGGCGGGGCCGGGCGCGGCCCGGGGGTCCCGTCGGTGCCGGCCCCTCCCGCCCACCCGGGTCCCCAGCGGGGCAAGAAGGGTGAAAAAATACCCCCCTAAACCTCCCCAGATGGAGTGTACAAACGTGGCCGTGCTGTGCGCTTGTATCCTTAAATATAACAATAATTAATCCCTTCTGAGCCGCGCCGCTGCAGCTTTATTCCAGCGGGGAGCCCCCCGGTCCTACACCTGCCCGCACATCCCTGCTCCCGGGGGTCCCCAGCCCGCTGGCATCCCCCGGGTGTCCCCCTGAGAAGCCAACCCATCCCCTCCAATCACCATCCCTCCGGGCTGGCCACTCTCTGAGTTTCTGGGACAGCGGGAAAACTTAATTTCCCCCTTAAAAAAAAAAAAAAAAAAAAAAAAAAAAAGAAAAAAAAAAAAGAAAAATGTCAAAATAAATTTAGAAAAAGGGAGTGTGGAGGGGACGTGAAGAGAAGTTCGTGGCCGGGGGGTTCCCGCGGGGGCAGCGCGGGGGCGGCCGGAGCGCCCGGCCGGTCCCGGCTCAGGCTCCGCCTCCCCCGGGCTTATGACACTGGAACCTCCTTAAGTTGCGTCTCGCCACAGCTGTCTGTAAGCACTGAGCCGGCTGGCGCCATCCTGCTCCTTTCAGAAAGAATGCCTTCCCTGTAAAAAAAAAAAAAAAAAAAAAAAATAAGGGGGAGAGAGAGAGAGGAGGAAAAAAAGTAGGGAAAACAAAATAGTGCGAGCGAGCACACTCTGATCTGATCAAGCACTTTCAGCTTCATCCCTCCTGGGTCACATTCTGCTTCTCCACCAAGGTTTGTGCGGAATTTCTTGAGCAACTTGTCGCTTTTAAAATTTTTCTTTTTCCTCCCTCTCCCCACCCTCCTTTTTTCCTCGCTCCTTTCCTTTCACCCCCACTCTCTTCTCCCATGGCTTTACCCCTTCCCTCCCTTCTCTTTTCCCCCTGTTCCCCCCTTTCTCGGTTGCATAATAATTAATGAGCAATCAAAGTGACTCTGGGCTGCGCGGCAGCGAATGGCACAAGTTCTCACCGGCTTAAGCCACTGGAGCTTCTCAGGTGCAAATGAAACAAATAAAAAAATAAGCAAACAACCGCGACGACTAAAAAAAAAAAAAAAAAAAAAAAAAAGGAAAAAAAAGACAAAAGCCAAAAAAACCCCAAGGAAAAGTAAGAGCTGGGCGGCAGGAGCTGCTGGGCTGCGCTCCGAGCCGGCAGAGAGCGAAAGAGAAAGAGGCGCTGGGAGAGGTGGGTCCAGGGCAGAGCAGGCGCTTCCCAGGGATGGCTGCCGAGGGATGGGATGGGTTTGCTCCTGCCTAAAAAGTCAGGTGCTAAAGTTCAGAACTTCTCAAGTACGTGTTTCTCTCCCTGCCTCTCTCTCTCTCTCTCTCTCTCTCTCTGCTCCTTCCCTTTCCTCTTTCTCGTTACAGGTGATCAAAGAAGAGAAACATCTGCAACAGAGCGGAAGAAACGAGGGGATCTCGCTTCGTAGAGAAATTTTTCCCCCGAGATTTTTTTTTGTTTGTTTTCCCTTTTTTTCCTCCCTTTTAATTTTATTATTTCCCCCTTTTTTTTTTTTTTTTTTTTTTTTTTTTTCTTTTTTTGGAATCGATCGTTTATCACCAAACCCCCCTACTCCCTCCACTTCAAACCAAACCTAACCAGAAAACTCGCCGAGCACTTTTCCCCGCCCTGCGCTGCATAACTCCGGCAGCCTCTCCCGCTCCCATCTCAAGCCCTCCGCGCCTTGCTGAGGAGGAGGAGGAGGAGGAAGAGCAGCAGCGAGCGCGGAAGATGGAGGTCTCCACGGACCAGCCGCGGTGGGTGAGCCACCACCACCCGGCCGTGCTCAATGGGCAGCACCCGGACTCGCATCACCCCTCGCTTGGCCATACCTACATGGACCCCACGCAGTATCCTCTCGCCGAGGAAGTGGATGTACTTTTTAATATCGACGGACAAGGCAACCCCGTCCCGCCGTACTACGGCAACTCCGTGAGAGCCACGGTGCAGCGGTACCCCACGGCGCACCACGGTGAGTGTCCCCGCCGAGCCCCGGCCCCAGCGCCGCGCCCGGGGCTGCCCCGGGGCCGGGGGCTCCGCGCTGCCCCGAGCCCCCCGCTGCTGCCCGGCAGACCCTCTCCTGCCGGCGGGGAAGCTACGTCACGGGTGGATTTTGGGGTTGGCTTATTGGAAATAAATAAAAATTTAGGCTTCCTTCCTTCCTTTCACTTTCTTTTTTTTTTTCTTTTTTTCTTTTTTTTTTTGTTAAATTTTCTCTTTCTTTCTTTCTTTCTTTCTTTCTTTCTTTCTTTCTTTCTTTCTTTCTTTCTTCTCTTTCTCTTCTCTCTTTCTTCCCTCTTTCTTTTTCTTTCTCTCTCTCTTTTTCTTCCTCTCTTTCTCTTTTTCTTCCTCTCTTTCTCTTTTTCTTCCTCTCTTCCTCTCTTTCTCACTTTCTTTCATCCTCTCTTTTTATATCACATCCCTCTTCCCTCTCTCCTTTCCCTCTTGCTCTCTTTCCTTCTATTTCTTTCTTTTTCATCTTCCTCTTGACTTCCTCCTCTTGCTCCCTTCTCTTTCGCTTTGGTTTCTCCCCCCTCTCTTTAATTAGGCTAACAGTTAGTGTTTTCATACTGTGTTTGGTTTTTGCACGATTAAGCTGCTCTGGGGAAGCAAAGCAAGCTGGAGAGCAGGGGTGTGAAAATGACCCCGCTGTCCTCACGCTTGGGCTATTTAATTCGCACTTGGTGAGCTTGTTAGGCTTGGGACGAAAGTTTTGCACACATACCCAGGGCAGCACCATGGCGTGGGTTTAAAATAAGAAAGAAACTTTAAAAATACAGCCCGTGGTGTATTTAGGTAGCAGACCTGGTGTGTTGTCCTGAGGGTCCCGCAGGAAGGTGAATCCACAAAGTGAATCTTGTTCCTGGGTCACAGCTCTCAGAAAGGAGGTGAAATACCTGGGGCCGATGGGGCCCAGCTCCACGGAGGGATGAACACTTTGGTGCCATCTTTTATGAAGAAGTGGAGAGGTTCAGTATTTATAGCTGGAGTTTACCTGGATGGTTTAAAAAATAAGGAAAGAAATACAAAAAAAGAAAAAAAAAGGAGGGAAAAGAACAGAGCGTGGTTTGTGAAGCCGGACAGTGATCTCTGTCGTGGCAAAATCTAAATCCCCGAGGTTTACAGAGGAAATAACCCCAAAATCATGGAGAAAATGGGATGAGTGGAGTGGAGATGGAGCCGAGCGGGTTCAGGAGGCTGCTCCCAGCCTTCAGCAACTTGTTGAGTGCGAGCCTGCATTAGGCTCCGCTCAGTAGCTGCATTGTTCTGCTATTAGTCCCTTTAAAACAATTATTTTTAAGGATCAGCAGCCTTTGTCCTTTCTTTCTTTTCTTCCCTTTTCATTTTTTCCCCAATATATCAGCAGAAAGTGGAAATGCGGTCTCTCTGATCTAGCCTGAATATTATTTACTATGCTACTTCCTGGAGAAGATAATGAATCTTGACCCTTTCTATTCGTATAACCCACCTTCCCTTCCTTTTGAGCAGCGACTTTCAGTATTGTTCACGAGTGCCTGGTATGGTGAAAACCAGTCTGGAGCTTTTCTAGACACACAGGAGCTCCCCATGCAAACAAATGTGTCCACCCTGTAACTACCTGTGGCTCTATACATCGGTGTTTGCATCTCTCCTTCTGTATGTTTAGCAATCTCTATACACATATCACAATGCCTACAGAGGTTAAAGATCTCTAGGTGTCAGAGACTTTCCAGGGCTTTATCATCAGACACAAACTTGCTCCCTTCCAATTGAATAACTGTGTTTTCCGTCTTACAGCCATTCACCCAAGTTGCTGTGGATTTGGATAGATTTAATTCTCTTAGGATGTATTCTTCTATTTGTTTAGGAAGGGCCGAAAATAATTTAAAATATCAGGTACAAGCCATTAGGAACATTTATAACCAAAGGGAAAAAGATTTGACTGCAGAAATCTAGTGGATTTTTTTCCCCCCACAAAGTCCAGGTCTGTCTTTTAAAAGGCAAGTGAAGTGTCCCTTGTCACAAAAAGGGTATGGAGCATTTCTTTTGAGGTAGTTGGTACCCACTGTGTGTGCCATATCATCGCAAAAAAGCCAGCTAACATTTCGTGCAGTCTCATGGAAGAAGAAAAGACAAACTGAGTGTTTTGCGAAGTTTATCAACCCTGTTGCAAAGGTTATTGTCATGTCTGTGGGCATTTTCTGTCTTCTTCGTTTGACCAGAGAATTCCCAGGGTTTATAGCTCACGGCTCTGTTCGGGAAATCATTTTCCAGCTAAGGAAAAAAAAAAAATTTTCAAGTCGGGACTTGGCGATTTCACGCAGGATCTTTGCTTCAAAGTCTTCGTGGGATTGCCTGGAAAACGGAGAGAGTGAAGCAGAGCTCACCAAATCCCGTGTCACAGGGCTGGCATCCTGCTTGAAGGGTCCCGACCCCAAAACTCATTCCTCAACAGGACCAGAGCTGCCACCCCGTGCTCTTGTAGCTTTTAAAATTTAATTTTTAATGAACGGGGTTTCTCATCAGATGTAATTTTCCTTGTTCCCCCCAATGCTGATCTGTTTGGGAAGGACGAGGGGTGGTGGTGGGGGAAGCACGTCCCGGGACCCCCACGGGGGGCTTTGCCAGGGTGGCAGAGGGATTTGACCGACGTGTCTCCGTGTTTTCTCCGAGCAGGGAGCCAGGTGTGCCGTCCCCCGCTGCTGCACGGCTCGCTGCCCTGGCTGGACGGGAGCAAGGCGCTGAGCAGCCACCACAGCGCTTCCCCCTGGAACCTCAGCCCCTTCTCCAAGACTTCCATCCATCACAGCTCACCGGGACCCCTTTCCGTCTACCCACCCGCCTCCTCTTCCACTTTATCCGCCGGCCACTCCAGCCCGCACCTTTTCACCTTCCCGCCGACCCCTCCTAAAGATGTGTCCCCGGATCCGTCCATCTCCACCCCCGGCTCCACCGGCTCCACCCGGCAGGACGAGAAGGAATGCATCAAATACCAGGTGTCCCTGGCCGACACCATGAAGCTGGAGTCCTCTCACTCTCGGAGCAGCATGGCCTCTTTAGGAGGAGCCACCTCCTCCGCTCATCACCCCATCACTACCTACCCACCGTATGTCCCAGAATATGGCTCTGGACTTTTTCCCCCCAGTAGCCTCTTAGGAGGATCGCCAACCGGCTTTGGGTGTAAATCGCGACCAAAAGCACGGTCAAGCACAGGTAGGGCTTTTGGCTTCTTCATCCCCGTTGCTCGGGAGAGGAAGCTGAGGGGCGGAAAAGTGGGGGGCAAAGGGATGGGGCTGAGCCCCGCACGCAGGGACATGTGCTCCAGCATCCGTGTGATGAGCAGCAGGGGCTGAAGCCTCGTGGGGGACGCACACGACACTTCACCTTCCTCACAGATTGCTCTGCTAGGTTTATAACAAAATTCCCCCTTGTCCAGCCCTGGCTGGGGATAGAACCAGGCCCAGGAACCCAAAGCACCCACCCGGTGCCGCGGGGCTCCAGTCCCGGGGGCGACCCGGCCCCTCCAGCGCCCACGGTGCGCTCAGCTGCGGCGCCCGGGGAGGAAGCGAAACCGAGGGAACCGCAGCATTGGTGATCTCTCTGTATTTTAATAATGGTGCTAAATCCCGGCCAACTTCCCCCGCCCGCCCTCCGCCTCGCTCTTCCCAGGGCCTCTTCCCAAGCGGCGCCCGGGGATGCGGGGAGGGTTTTCCCCGGGGCGCTGCGGAGAGTTCGCCCACGCAGCCCCCAGCCCCAGCCAGCTCCGTGCCAGGGGGTTTGGATCACCCACAAGGAGAGTCCCCAAAAGTGTCCCCCCGGCCGCCTTTCCCGGGGGAAGCGGAGGGCCCCAGCTCTGTGCGCACCCGCGGAATGGGGTGCGAGGGGCTGCGCGGCTGTGGCTCCCGACGGCTGAACACGCCGGGCTTGGACCGGGTTTGTGTGCACGGAGGGCTGGGAGTGAGCCGAGGGGAGTGTGTTTGTGTGTAGAGGAAAGGGCGATTAGTCAAAACTCTTTTCCCCCCTTTAATTTTTTTTTTTTTCTTCTCTATTTTGTTTTTCCGAGGAGGCTGCTGCGGGGTTGCCTGGCATGAATGAGATCAGTTTTCAGGGTTTTTCCAGGGTGACATTTACTCTGTCTGTCTGAGCAGGGACTGTCTCTATTTAGCTGATATGTTTGAGCTAATCCAATTATTTTCAGACTGCTGCACGCGACAGTTGCATTGTTTATCCAGCGCCAGGAACTTTAATAGAGTCCGGATGCGGTTAGAGTGACAAAAAAACCCAGACCTGTATGTTTTGTACATGAAAGCAGGAGAGAGAGAGAGAGATGGGGTGAAACAAAAGAGAGGGACAGAGACTCAAACAGCCCGGGAGCGGCTGCCCCGTTTAACCGGAGGGGAACAAAACGACCTGGGTATTAACGGGACCGGCTCCCCGCCTGGCCCCAGTACGGACCGGGCGCTGTGTCCGGGGTAGGGACCGGTTTATTGTCGCCCCGGGCGGTGCTGAGCATCCCCCGGCCGCCCCGGCGCCCGCCGAGCCGCAGCTCCGGCCGGGGCACCCACCGGCTGCGCGGTATTTTCAAACCGTCTCGGCCCCCCTCCACCCTCCCCTCTTGTTTTCCTTTTGCCACTTTCTGTTACTTTACCTTCTAGAAAGACATCTGCGGTTCGTGATAAACCAACCCCAGCAGCAACACCTATTTTTTTTTTCTCTTTCTCTCTTTTTTTTTTTTTTTTTTTTTTTCACCTTTAGAAGTCGATCTTAGCAAGCTAGGACCTCTCAGACAAAGAGGGTTAGAGCTGGAGAAAAAGGAGGAAGGGGGTGATTCTGCAGGATAAAAGAGGGAGAAACGGGTGCAAATGTATTTTTTTTTTTGTTGTAGTTGCTGGGGAGGTGTGAGAGAAGAGGGGTTCAGTGAGAAGGCTCTGGAAAAACGGTTGCAGTTTGTGGTTAGGGCACGGATGCCTCTTGCTCGAAGGCAGCACGGGCTGGGGCAGCGGGGAGCCGGCTCTGTGCTGAGCTGGCTCGGCTCTGCTCTGCTCTGCCCCGCTGCTTTCAGGTGGGCCACAGCTGATGTTAGGTACCGAAAAACTTTGCCCACTAAACCAAAGAGGCAACAAAAAAACACTCAACCCTCTGAAAGTAGCTGAGAGGCAGGGTCTGCACCCTCCCAGCTCCCTCCTCCAAGCTGGGAACTGGTGGGCTGGGGGAGAGCTCCCGCTGCAGTAGCTAAGGAGAGGATAAAGAGGTGCCCAAAAAGAAGGAGAAGGAGTGAAAGAACTTACAAAGCAGGCTTGGGGCTGTTTGCTATCCCAGATAGCCAGGATGGACCATCAGGCTGCAGATGTGGTGGGGAAACCAGAGGGGTTTCTGAAAGTTTTGGGTGGTGGAGGCTTAATTTCGAATTAATCAATAGCAGATATTGTCGGAGTGGTTATGTATTGGCTGGAGCTGGGGAGATGTTTTGGGGATTGTCTGTGATTATTTTGGGGATCCTTGATGTGGCTTGACCTGAGGCCAGGGGAAGAGCCCTCCAGGCTCATGAACGCCCCTGGGAACTGGAAGAATGCTCAAGGAGTGACACTGGGGTCCTCATACACATCAGAAAGGGGGTCATGGACTTAAATTCCGTATCCAACATTTTGGGTGTAGAGGGCTGGAAGCTTCTTGCAAAGCCTGCCAAGGTTTTTCTGGTGCCTATGGAAACATGGGGTCTCCAGAGTTGTAGGAGCCCTTAATCCAAAGGTCAGGGGAAATTGTCAGCTCCCCCCACTTCCCCAAAGAGACCTGTGGGAGGAGTGAGAGCTTCTTTGGGGAGTCTCTTGAGCCACCATGGCATTAGGGTTGTCATTGTCACCATCCCTCTTCCTTGCTGCTGGGACACAGGCCTGATGCTGCCTGTGGAGCAGTGCTGGGGAGGAGAGCAGGATCAGAGCCCACCAGACTGTGCCAGGGACATCCTTCACTCGTGGCTTTGGACCCTTTTTTGGAAATCCTGAGCTTGGGGGGCACTGGCAGGGTCTGGCATGGCTGGGTCTCTGGGGAGGTTGTGGGGTTTTTTGGTGAGGGGGGGCTTTCCCCAGCCCCTTTTATCTCTGCTTTCCCTAAGTGAACCGTGTGCTCTCTTGTTTCCAGAAGGCAGGGAGTGTGTAAATTGTGGGGCTACCTCAACCCCTCTGTGGAGAAGAGACGGCACTGGGCACTATTTGTGTAACGCCTGTGGACTCTACCACAAAATGAACGGGCAGAACCGGCCCCTGATCAAGCCCAAGAGAAGACTGGTGAGTCTCCTTCTATTTTATTCTGTCTTCTTCTTCTGCAGCTTTTGCTTCCTATCTGCAGCTCAGGATGGACAGGGAACCTCAGCCAGCTCCCACTGGTCCCACTGTGTCCGAGGGCTGGGAGGGAGGGATGCTTGGGGAGATGGTCCCAGATGCTGTGGGCCTCCATTGTCTGATCCTCTTGCAAACTGCAAAACAGGCTTAAAAGTCAAGATCCAGGGCTTCTTGCAAATGAGAAGGGAGTTTCCAACTCCACACGGTGCTTCTGAATGGTGACCCGAGGACAGTGACATTTTCCAGGGCCTAAGGAGAGGACAATAATTTCCTAGTGGCCAAAGAGATTATCAGGAATACAGGATTTCTCCTGTGCTCTCCAAACTTCTGCCCTCCACTCTTTAATGTGTCTCTATCCCCCTTGGCTGGTGGTGTCATGGATCCCAGGTGTCACTGGGGTGTCACTGGTCCTGCAAAGAGCTGGAACCATCAGGTCCTGGTGCCAGTGGTACCTGGTGTGGTCATTTATGTCTGTGCCATCTGGGTCTCAAATGGTGTCACAAGGCCACAAGGCAGAGAGGATCACGAGCGTGCAAAGCCAAGAGTATGCCCATGCTACAGAAGCTGGAGGAAGATGAAATGTGTGGGTAACTGTTTGAAATAATAGTTACAAAACTGGTGACTGTTCTAAGCACAGGCAATACGTTACAGCATCCCCAGCGATCTGTTCATGCATTTCCCTGGAAGCCACAAAAAGGTCTGGAAGCTGTGGGCATGGCTAATAAATGTGTTAAAGTGTATTTGGCAAATAATCAGGCAGACCACAAGGGGAAAAAATATATCAAGTGGGGGAAAAAATTATGGTCCCTGCTTGGGAAGTTATTGAATGTTTCGAATCGAGGCACGTTTGGTTTTGTCAGGATTAAAGATGTGGAAAGGCTCCTGAGGGCTGCTCAAAATATGGAGGAAAAGTGGCCCTTTCCTCTCTGGAATTTCTGAGCTGATGGATGGATCTGGCCAGTTTGGTGAGGCTTGTGCCCGGCATGGCCAGAGCCCACAGGCAGGACAGGGCTGGTTCATTTGAGTTCCTCTTGAAGGTGCTCACAGCTCTTAGGTCGGGATCAGCTTCCTCACCTCTGAGGCACCCATAAAATTGTACCAGCTTTGTCCCCTCTGGCTCTGGGAAGCATTTGCAGGGCACATTCCCAGGAAGGGCTATGCTGTGAGGGGCACCAGCAATAGCTCTGTCTGGCAGTGTGAGTTTTGGGGAAGGTGTGGGTTTGCTCCTCTACCCTGCCAAACTTCCTGCGTGTGAAACCTCTCTGTGCCCTCCTATATGGGCTTTTCCCGTATAGGAAAATGTTTGTCTTTCTCATCTTTCACAGCCTTGTTAGAAAAGAGGAAAAGCTTTCTAGGGAGGGAAGTACAGGCTGGAATTTTGATTTTTTTGGGCAGCTCTCTTGTTCTCTTCTCCTCCTCCCCCCTGGCCCTTCTGTCTTAAACACACAGCCCTCGTTTTCTTTATTTTTTTTTTTTCCTCGTTCTCTCTCTATGTGTAAAGTTAACTTCCTAGGAAAAAGCTGCCGGATATCTGAGCCCTGGAGATAACTCCTAAACAACAGCTCCGTTTCCCCAGTCCAAACACACAGGAGCTTGAGCGTATCCAAACAAGCAGAGGGGGAGGCAGAATAGGAAAGCGGCTGGAAAGAGGGGGAGAGCTTTCAAAAAGTGTCTGATGGAACCACGAAAGAATGTCCCGAGTCACCCTGAGCCCGGCACATGTAAAATGAACTATATAAATAAATACATAGTAAAAGGTCATTCTTGAGGGAAAAAAAAAAAGAGGAAGAAAGAGAAGAAGTAAAGAGAGACCTTGTCTTGCGTTATCGCTCCAATCTTTGGGCATTTTAGTTAAAGTTACAAAAAGTTCCCCTTCTTTAAATGTGGCCTTTGCTAAATGTGAAATTTGATTTTTCTACTTCCCTCACCCCACCATCCTCCACCCCCCAGCACTGCCTGGGAAAAAGAAAAAAAAAAACGACAAACATCCCTAATGCTGTTTGCACCTATATTTATTTCCCTTGCTGACCTCTGGAAAAAAATTTAGTCAGAAGGCACCAGAGCTGGACTTGCATTTGCATTTTCTGTGCCTGGATGTGGACGTGCATGTAGCTGTGGCTTGACTGGATCTCTCCTGCTGTAAAGGCAGGCGGGCTGGGCAAGGCTGGGGATGGAGGCTCGGGGTGGGGATCCAGCTCCTTCCCTGTGCCACAAGTTTCCTGCCTGACCTCGGGCTGGTTTCATAGGCTCTGATCACAGCTGCGCTGAACCTAATGATAGGATTTGATGGGTGGGAGAGAGGAGGCAAAGAAATTCTTAGATGCTGAGAACACAGCCCAAGCCTTGTTAAATTCAATGGGTGTCTTTGTGAGGGTGTCCTTTAGGTGACAGGGATGAAGTCTTGCTGGCCGAGGGGGCTCAGACAGCTCTGCTTCATCTCGAGAGAGAAAGACCTGGAGATGTTGGCAGGGGAGTCAAGAACAGGCAGGTGGTACCACACCATCGCTGCCTAAAAAATCTTCAGCCCTCCTGGAGGACATTCGTGTTCTTGTCACAGGCAGTGGCAGCCCCTTCACTGCTGAGATGAAAATCTTTCTTTAGTTTTTTCTCCCATTCCCTGCCCATGCAGATGCAGAGCTCTCCGTTTCCAAGTCAAGCCAAGCTGGTTTTGGAAGGATTATAGCCAATTTCTCAGCAGGCCCATGCACATGCAATATTATTTTAGGAAAATGATGCTTGGAGCTTTGTGGGTAAATGCAGACATTGAAAATGCCCCTTAATTAAGCATCTTTATTAGTACTTGGTTCCTCCAACCTCCTCAATTTCACCTTTTCATCACTGCTAGCGCTTCTGAAGTTGTGTCTTTGCTCAGTGGCAGCTGTGGTCCTATAGATGATATGGGGCAGCTAATTAGTCATCCCATTACTGCCATGGCCAGGCCCCGAGTCGTTGATTAGCGTCAGTGGATGCCATTGCTGGAGCTTTACAATAGCGTTATTATTCATTGTTTCCTGCCCGCTGCCTCTGTCTCCGGTAGAAGTTGGTACAGCATAAAAGGTGTACCCTGGGACCGAAAGAGCTTAAAATACTCAGCTAATGATGCTGAATTTTTGCAAGTGAAACACAGTAGTTGGAAATAGTTTAAGAGAGGACGGTAGACGTTGTGATTTATTTGCTTATTTAATGTCAGAATTTGTTTGAAGGCAGCGAGGTGGTGACCAGGCGTGTCTTTTGAACGCGCTTGCTGTAAGAGAAATTACGGCGAGCGCTGTGTAGAAACCCCAAATATCTTCAAAGGGGATGTTTCCCCTGTGTGGGCTGAGCCAAATATCACTGGTTTTTAGAAATTTCCTTAGGCTTGATTTTTGGGCCTGATAAAAGCAAAGCTGCCACCAAGAGACTCAATCCAGCCTCGTGCCCCTCCAAGCCATGGGCGCCGAGTGTCAGGAGTTGGGGGGCAGAGAGCTGCAGACTCTTCTCCAGCTCTTTAGCGAGAACCTGGCTTTGCAAGCTGTTGTCTCCTTGCTGCCTTTGGAACAGACTCATTATTTCATTATCCTGGTGATTTTGAAGGGAGCCCAGTTTGGGTCCATGGTGTGGTCAGGAGGTGTGCGTGCATCAGTTTGTTGCTCTGCTCTTCGTGGTGGGATGCTTCGTCTTCTCTGCTGGCCCTGGGATTTTTCCGAGTCCCCAGCTCCTGCTGGTCACCAGCACAGAGAAGTTAGCTAAAGGCCTCCTTGGGACTGGCTTGGTTCGCAGTGGTTTATGGTCAGGCAAAATGGAACTGTCCCTATGGGCAGCCTGAGAGAGCCACTCGCTGTCAGATCAGCCACTCTGTGATGCTTCCTAGTGCTCATGGGCATTGTCTTATTTATTTTTTAGACAGTCCTTTTTGTCTAATTAAAAGAAAAAGAAAATCCTCCCCTATCTAAAGCAAAACCAACCCGTCCTCTCTCCACCTACGCCGCATTCAATTATGATTAAAATTGCAACATGACCTAACAAGAGTTGGTATTAACGCTAAGGCTGTGCCAGTGTCCATGTTTGCATTTTGGGTTTGTTGTACGGTATCCAAAGATGCGGTATTTTCTTTCTTTCTTTTTTTTTTTTCAATGTTGGATGTGCTACAGTGTGCGGCTGTGTGGGGTGAGGGGTAAATTTGAAACAGTAAGAGCACAAAAGAGAGCATTAAAGGCTCAGTTCTGCAAGGTGCCAAGCATTGCTATGATCTGGCAAATCGCTTAAGCACATGTTTTAACTTTAAGCACATGAGCAGTTCCATTGAAAGCAACGCATCGGGATGAAATCAGAGCTCTGGGACCATGTCATATTGATGAAGAATAGATAGGATGGGGATCTAAAGGTCTTTTTTTTTAGGAGCTGTAGGCATTTGCACACACGCAAGCATGCATACGCGCTCACACAGCAGTCTGAAAGCTCCTGTTCCTCCTTCAGAGGCAGAAGGACAATTTGTTTGCTAGAGTTACAGTTTTTAAATGCTAAGTACGAATTTATGCATGTGAAAGAAAGCAACTTTACTAAATTTGACTTTGCTAAGTCATTATCACAGCTAACAAAAAAAGCTTCTGTATACACTTTGCCACGTAGATTTTTTTTCTTGTTCCTACCCCTTTATGAAATGGTAAATTCTTCTTTCAGGCTTGTTACCAATCCTTAAATAAACATGAAGGTTTGGGCTGAGAAAAGGGTGTAATTAAAAAGTTGGGATTCTTGCTCTTTGCCACAGTGTTATTTCCGATCTGGAGCCTGTCTCCTTTGAAGCTGAGCTGAGTTTACGGGACCGGGCTGCGCTTGCGGTCGGACCTGGCGAGCAGCTGCCCACCCTGGTCTCACCCGCGCTCGCTGGAGCCGGAGTGACTCACGCCCTCGACTCCAGCAATTGTCAGTTCAGGCCCTGACTGCAGAATTAGACCCCTGGGGGGTCTGGGAGAATTAAGATGGAAAGACATGTTGGCATTTAAATAACATTTTCCCCTCTGGAATGGGCTGTGCCAGCGCTGCTAATTTTGATGAGTTCTATCAGAGGTTTAGCACTCACTTTTAGGATGCCCTTTGGCACCTGATTCAGTTCACATATAATTTGGGATTAAAGTACCTTGGGGATTTTTTTTCACAATTATTATTTGTTCTCACAAGTCAGTTTCTGGAGGCCTCTGCTGATGTGCGTCAGTCTTGCAGGGTTGATGTTTTCTTTCTCAGAAATTTTGCAGATTGCATTTTTTTTTTTTTTTTTTTTTTGACACTGGTGTTTTTCTCTTCCTCTCCTTCTCTTTCCCTCCTTCCCACAGTCTGCAGCCAGGAGGGCGGGCACGTCCTGTGCAAACTGTCAGACCACCACTACCACCCTGTGGAGGAGAAATGCCAACGGCGATCCCGTCTGTAATGCCTGTGGGCTCTACTACAAGCTGCACAATGTAAGTGTGACTGTAATACTCAATAATGGGGACTCATCTTTGGTGCTCAATGATCCAAACGCTTCCTTAACTTGAGGATTTCCAGTCTCGGGTGGTGCCGAGACTTCTGTTATCCCTTTGGAGACCTCGGGGTTTGGAGCGATGAGTCGTCAGCCTTTCAAATGTAGCCTATCCAACTTGAGGAGGTATAAAACAAGGCTGTCCATGGGTAATGTTAGAGCTTTTCCTTGCCTGAGCCAAGAAAGGAGGGGTGGATCAACACAGAGAGACATTATCTGCTGCTGATTGGGCTCACAGAGTTGGAAAAGACAACACACTGTCCTGCAAGCCGATACCCCTCCTATGCGTAGCTTGGTTCCTCCAGCAAATACAAACTCTGGAAAAAAAGAAATATGTGCCAGAAACTATTTAGATCATTCTTGGGTTTGTGGCTGCCTTTGTGCTGTCCCCAGAGATGATTTATTTAGGCCCTGTGTTCGTGCTGGTTGATGCAAATGAGTCCAAAACCAAAAAAGGACTTGATTTAGTTAGCGGGTTGCAGAGTCTGCTCAACCTGTGATGTGAATTTCAAAGCATCTGTCATGGAAGGGAAGGAGAAATTAAATGAAATGAAATGGCTGGCAGATTTAATCTAATATCTCCATGCAAAGCCAGCTTGCAGGAACCAGGGATATGTGCCCCAGGCAAAGAGCTAAAGGGACCTGAAAAGTCTTCTACTGAATAATACTGCTAATAAAGGAGACTTAAGGCTACTCCTGTTTCTCTCATTCCACTTGTGGCATTAGAATAATTATTATGTCAAAAGAAGGAAAAGACTTCCAATGTCTCTGCTTTGATATATATTTTTTTCCACTAGTGGTTGATTGCTCTGTGTTTGGTTTGGAAATCTGGGGCTATGTTTTGCCTTTATGTCCACCCATGGAAACACATCAAAGACATATCGGGTTTCATGGGGCATCCAACCCTTGTGGTATCTCAGTCCCTTCCATTTGTTATTTCAAACTGTTTGGTTTCTTAGGATGAGTAAACAAGTTTGGATTAAGTAGAAAAAAACCCCAACAAACAACCAGGCTAATTTTTCACCTGTTTCAGGGAAGGCATCTCTCTTGGAAAAAAGGAAACTGTGTTTACCTTTTAGTGGGCAGGTGTCTCAGCACGCTTTGAGTCTCATGTAGCAAGTAAAGCTTGTCATCAAACTCTCAGTGTGACCACTGCAAACACACTGGGTTGGACCCAGCATGAAAACTCTCAGAATATCATGAGAAAATATTCTGTTTGCTATTTCCTTGGCAAGAAGGGATCAAGGTCAGCCAGCTTCACTGAGCAGGGGATATATGGTGGTGCTCTGTTTCCATTTTGGCCTTATAGCCACCAGTGGTAGGACTTAAATAATTTAGTTTGGGAAATCTCAAGGAGCTGCTCCTCCTGTAGCCAGCAAAGCCCTTTGAAGAAAACAGGCTCTTCTCAGCTGGTGCTGGTGGATGCTTGTGTTTCAATGGGGTGACTTCTACCCTTGAATAGGTCCTCCCCATGCCTGCAAAAGATGGCAGGATGATGAGTTACGATGTGTCTGATTCCATTGTAGACATCTGACTGGAGAAATCTCCTCCTGGAGTGTTTAGAATGGTGTCTCAGTGCTGAGGTTCTCCAGAAATATGCCTGCAAGAGCTTATCCTTTTATTTTTTGCACTAACACTGCAAACCTAGTTGGCCTGAATTGACCTCTAGATCCAGTATTTAGGGAAACGCCGATCCAGCTGTGAAATTTGTGACATGGGGCAGGCCTTGAGCATATTGGAACCATTTTCATATTCATTAAAAACTCCAACAGCTGCTTAAAAGCTCAGCACAGCTACTTACCAAAGTCAAGTAGTATCTTGCCTTATGAGCAACGCCATTAATAGATCCTGCTTAAAAGAAACCCCCAGAGGACTGAGCTCCTGCGTGCAGCAAAATAACCAGGATACGAAAATCCAGATATGAATTAAAAAAATAAATTCTTAAAGTATTTACTATTTAGTATTTAGTAAAGTATGTACTTTAGTTATGACTGTGGTGAGAAGTGTGGTCCTGCTCCCTGTGTGTATATTATCTCCTGATTTCCATCAGGAGAGGGGTCAGAAATAGAGGGGCTGATTGTAGCATGTCCTTCCCAAGCAGCTGTCAGCATGGGTGTTGTGCCATTGCCAGTGGAAGGTCTTTGGATGCTTGGAAGTTGACTTAACCCTGTTTCAGGCTAGGCTGTAACAAATTCCTGTCTGCTGTTTTATCCACTCCCCCTCCCCTTTTTTTCTTTTCTTTGGGTTTAATAAAATTTTCTGGGACCTTAACATCATTAGGCTGTTTTAATGGATTGATCTGCAGTTGAAACTTACCCAGATTTTATGTCCACACTGGGAACGATTGCAGTGAAAAGCCGAATTTTTTTCCATGGTGTTAATTTTTTCATGGAGCTATATCAGTTTGTTTTACTGTTGATTCCCACAGCTTAAGCAAACCCATTTGTCAGTAGGATATAAGCAATAACCATAATAGTCTTGGGGTGCATTTAGTGAAGCTGTTGGCATTCCTCCCACTGACTTCAACAAGAGCCGTCTCCATTAACACCAGTATTAACAATGACTAATATTTCACATTGATACGGTGCCTTTCATCCCGTGGCATCCCAGAGTGCTTTCTAAGATACAGCCAGCCTGGAAGATTAACCCAACGTTGTAATGACTATGTCTGAAGGATAAATCCACTTCAGTGACAGGACCTTATTGAGGTCAATGGCAAAATCCCATTGTCTTCAGCCAGAGCAAGACCAGACCTATAATGGTTAAGACTTTCCCCTGGATTTCATCTGTTGAATATGGGGTTCTCATCCTTGTTATTTTAGTCCTTAGAAGTGGGATGAGCCTTTGCACACTTCAGGGATGGGTGGGAGAGCACCTTGCTCTCTGGAGGTGTACAGCAGGCTGGCCTGGGCCTGTAGAAGAGAGTGATTTGTCATTATTTTTGGTAAAATTAGTCAGAAAAAGCCCCTTTCACAATACCTTAAAGCAGGCCTATGTGTCCCGAGAGCAGAGCAGTCAGTATTTTGCATATGATAAAACAAAGAGCATAATTCCTGCCCATAATTAATTGGCTCCATCTGAAATTAATGAATTTCATATACATGCGTTGGGCTGGTTTAATTTTAATTTAGCATGTGTTTGTCATTTTTATCAGAATGAATTTTCACGGAGAAGGTCTTCCCTCCGGGTTTTTCATTTCTCTACCCCAGAAACAGAGATGGGTCCTTGGCTTTGATGTTTTGGGGACCTCTTTTACCCTGCTGTGACTGGTCTTTGAAGTCACTGGAAAAAATTTCCAGCTTGCTGCTTTGATTCTACTGGTTCCTGACATTTATCTGAGTCTTTATCTGTTTGGCTCTTGGCTTAGTTACCTGCTCGTAGTGTGAGGCCATTTACTCTGGGATGATGTGGCCAGCCCACAGCTTGCATGGCAGCTCTGACCCCAGCTGTGGGCTGGCCGTGGCTTTGTCACCATCCTGGTGACACAGAGCTGGTGTTCCCATGCTCGAGTTTCATGTCAAATCATGGCCTGGGCCATCCTGTTCTTAGAGATTGAATGAAGCAGGAGAGATGTTGCTTTGGGGAAGTGTTCAGTGTCCTGTGGGACATGAAACCAAGCAAGGGTCAGGAGCCTATGCTTTTTCCAAGCATAGAACAGCCCCAGTCCCACCACCAGGCTGATGTTACTTGGCCACAACCAGCTCCCAAGCTTGCAGCTTTACTGCTTCAACTGGAAATTGGTTCTGGCTGCCCCTGAGCCTTTGTGTTGTGATAGAGATCCTCATTTGAAGCTGTGTGTGCCTCCCCAAATCTGAGCTGGATTTGTCAGGGATTGGCACTTCCTGGCCTCCTCTGATGCTTCTGCCTGGTGGGGCTCACCTGGGAATTCTTCCTGGCTTTGAACCTGGGCGACACATCCCTGTTAAAAACTTAAAACAGGCCAGGCAAAACTTTCCAATCTCAGTCTGGAGCAAAGGACCATCCTTGTGTGTGCATCCTCATTCCTTCAGTGAGGACAGAAAGCCAGGGAAGTGGGTTATGATGTGTTTGGAACCCACGACATTTTAAATTTTGCTTGCTTCTGCTGCAGGGCTCTTGTTGGGCTGATCATGGGCAGATTCTTCCTTCCTACCTTTAGCTGTTGGCAAGCAGGGCTGCTCTCTTCATCTCCCTTTATCCAGAGGCAGAGGAATCCGCCTTTTATTCACCCATTTTTAGATGAGGTGAAGGCTTTTGTCACTGCTGGTAAAAAGAGTCTGGAGTCACAAATTCAGACTGGAATGACAAACTCTGGGATGCCTAAACAAGAGATGAGCCTGGTCCTTCCTCTCCCCATAATTCCATCTTTACATGTAACAGAGAGCTATTTTATCCTGGCCTCCGTAGGGAGAAAAATCCAGGAATGATTCTCATGCTGTGAAAAGGGAGCAGAAAGGGGCTGAGGAGCAACAAGTGAAACTTTGCTGTGATCTGGAAGAAGGGAATGCTTTGTTCCTTGCGCTAAGTTAAGGTCTTACAGACAAAGAGTTGCTCAGAATCTTTGCAGGGACATCGTGTCATTGTCCTTCACAGATTCTGGTGGACTGTGGATCAATTTTTTCTCCCTTTTGCAGAATGTCCATCAGCACCATCATGTGCTCACATTTATTATGAAAAATGGTTCAGCCTCAGGGTGATTTGCTGCCTTCTGCTATAGGTGAAATCCTGCAGAGGAGCCAGAGCAAGACCCATTTACATTATCAAGCCTGGATTTTTAAGGTTGTTTAGGAACATTGGAAGCATAAATCCCTTCCCAAGTGTGGTTTGTGGGAGTTTCATGTCACCTGTGCTAGTGCATGTTGTGATGCTGGCTGTCTGTTCAGTATAGAATGACAAAATTATGGAATACTCTGAGTTGGAAGAGATGCACTAGAATCATCAAAGTCCAACCCCTGGCCCTGAACAAGACAGCCTCAAGTAATAAGAATAATAAGAGTTTTTTACAGGGTGTACAACAGATCTTTTGCTACCATTTCCTAATCCTGATGAATGCATGTATGATAATTTCTGCTGTGTAGTTTCAGGAGGAGAATTTAATGTTTATTTTCCCTACAGATACGTTTGTATACATGTAGAAAACGCTTTGCTGGTCAGCAGAGATACCTGTTTCAGCCTCCCTAAAAAAACCTGGAAGCCTTTAGAAATAAAATCAGATTAGCTAAAGAAAACCGGAAAGAATGATCAGAGCAAAATCTTTGGAAAGAAGAAAAATAAGACAAAAACCCCGTTCCTTTTGTGGAGAGTTGCCCAGCTTCCTAATGGAGCTGTGAAAGCCTGAGACCCCTCACAGCACTGAAATCCCAGCAGTTCTTGCTGCTAATGGTTTTAGATCAGACAGGAAGCCTCAGGGTGAGACAGTGTCTGTGGGGAATATTTCCAGGAGGTAATGATTGGTTTCATACCTAAACACAGTGCAATTACCTAATGTGCAGATAGTTGAAATTTTTCAGCTGCTGTGAATTATTCGGGTGTGTTTTGCTCCTGTGTGGCTCTGCCAGCAATTTTCTGTCGTCTTGTCTTCAGAAATTTCAACTGACCTTGGGATTTCCTGGAGGGATCTGAATTTTGGGATGGAAGTGGAGAGACTGGGTAGCACATGGTGTGTGCAGGGGAGGAGGGGGGCTGTGACCAGCTGGTCCTACTGGGCTGGGGCATGGGGTACACAGATCCCACGGTGATCTGGGGAGAAGGGATGGAAGCACAAAAAAAATAATTGATTTTTGTTTAGATTAACAGACCCCTGACTATGAAGAAAGAAGGAATTCAGACCAGAAACCGAAAGATGTCTAGCAAATCCAAAAAGTGCAAAAAGGTCCATGACAACCTCGAAGACTTTCCCAAGAGCAGCTCCTTTAACCCCGCCGCCCTCTCCAGACACATGTCCTCCATCAGCCACATTTCACCCTTCAGTCACTCCAGCCACATGCTGACCACACCGACACCGATGCATCCTCCATCCAGCCTCTCCTTCGGACCTCACCACCCCTCCAGTATGGTCACTGCCATGGGTTAGCAAGAGACTCCCCTGCTGAATGCTTACAGTCTCAAAATGAGATTTACTTTATATACTACTTGCATTTTTGCAGGCGTGTGGTTATGGGTCTGACGTCCCGAATCAAATGGGAGAGGGGGAAAAAAAAAAGAATTAAAAAAAAATTAAAAAAAAAAAAAAAAGGTTATTTGAAGGCGTAAGAGAGAGAAAAAAAATTAAAAATGCAGAAAAAAACTACAAAAAGCACAAAAAAGGAAAAAAAAAGAAAAAAAGAGAAAAAAGAGTAAAAAAAAAGTTTTAAAAAAGTGATGTTTGCCACTTTTTAAAGGAACTCACTATGGCGTCTATGTATTCTTACCCACTGAATCTGGATACCATTTGTGAATAAGCCATTCAGAACTTGCATTCCCTATTGGACAGGATCTCTAGTGCTGTGAAAAAATAAAATAAAATAAAATAAAAAACGCTGAACATTGCATATAACTTATATTGTAAGAAATATGTACATTTGAGGAAGACTTTATTGCATCTGAGGAGCTGTAAAGAAAAAGGCATGAAGGACTCCGAGAGATTTTTTTTAAAGGAAAAGAAAAAAAAAAAAAAGAAGATGGGAGGACAATTTAAAAACCAGAAAAACAAACAATGCAGACCAAGAGGAAACGTGGTCTTATGAACAAATGGACCAACTGCCAGTCATGTCTTCTCCTTTTATTTTATTTTTATTTCATTTTTTTTTCGGTTGGTTTTTATTTTGGTTTCTTTTTTTTTTTTTCGTTTCCGGGGAGGGGGAGGGGGCTGGCTAGAACGGTTTTGATGATGCATTAACTAACTAACTAACTAAATAACTAAATAAATAAAACCTGTAGGGAGATCATTCATTTTGGGCCACGGGCCCTTTGCATAGGAGGTACCAATGGTGTCAGGCAATCAGTGTTAACATGCGGACATTGCCAACAAGGGGGTTTCAGATAGCCATTCTCCAGGTCTATACGCATTGTGAACAAGTTCCTGTAATTGTTGTTTGTATGTATAATTCAACGCACCAAAATAAGAAAGATGTAGATTTATTTCATCCTATTATACAGACTGAATGGTTGTACAAATTTATTTACTGCTAGTGATAAGACCTGCTCTTTTTTTTTTTTTTTTTTTTTTTGGAGAATAAACTAGATTAAATTCTGTTGACTTAACAGTGTTTTGTGCTTGGGGGTGGGAAAAGGAATATTTTTCTTTCTTTATTAATTTTTCTTAACATTTGTTTGGATGGTATTTATGACATAGTTACCACGGGTACGGGAATGTCTGTCTCTGCGCTCATGCTGACAGCCAAAGCAATGTTTGCAGTGGCTTGATAAAAAAAAAGATAAATCACAGAACAAAGGAAAAAAAACCCTCAAAAAATAAATGGACTGCATGTTAGTGTAACCCCACTGTCCGGTGTGTGCTCCCTGTCCCTTGAACCGCAGCCCAGCGTCTGCCCCTGCGTGGTTTCGGGCTCCCAGGTGGGATGGGTCCCTTTGGGTCTCGGGCAACCACGACCAAACTGGTGTTGAGGACAATTTGGGGCTGGGATAAGTGCAAAGGTTCAGCAAGGTCCTTATGATCCAGGCTGCTTTTGAAAAAAGAAAAGGTTTTGGACAGGAGCTGGAAAAGCACATTCTGCTCTGTCTCGTGGGGTACTCAGTGATAGATCAAACAAGTGACAGCTGAGATCTTGATGTGAAATCAGGATGGATCAGATCTGTCCATCTCTTGGAGGAATGGGCAGAATCCGTTATGAAAAGCTGGATTTGATGAGAGAGGAAAATTCACAAAAATTCAAAGTCCATTAGCCAGTCCGGTCCTGTAAGAACTCTCTTTGAAACAGTGCAATTTTAATTAACATTACTATTGATAAAGCAGAGTTTGGCTCTCATTGTTTCATTTCTGGTGGTTTAATCCTTAGGAATCCATCCTTCTTTTAGTTTTTAGAGTTTACTCATCCAGCTTCTTTATGCTATTACAAGGGTTGGGAATCCACCTTCCAAACGAAGGGTTAAACTTCTTATCAAACCACTCCATTTGCTGGAGATTTAAGTGCAGTGTGATAAGACAGAGGTTACCAAGGCTGTGAGAAAATGCTTGAAAAATCCCAAACAAAAATACAACCCCAAAATGTAAAAAACCTCAACAGACGTGACCTGCAAATTATTTTTATATTTTTAATGCTGAGTGAAATATTTCACCCAGAAATATGTGCACCCCTGCCTTTCAGTGCCAGGTGGATGGAAAAATATCATCATGTCTGTCACAGCTGTTTGAACCCACTTTGTCTGGAGGGAGGGGTAACAGTGGCATGGTCTAATCTGCTGCAGGATGGTTCACACGAGGGAGGGTGTTGCATGCAAGGAATAAAACAGTCCAAAACTTTCAGGATGATTATACAGAGGTCAGATAGTTGGTGATTTGGGAATGGGGGAGGAGGGACAGAAGGTTGACCTTCATTTGGGCTCTTTCTCCCCTGTTTCAAAATGAACCTGGATAAAGTATATCTGCCATAAAGGAGGACTTGGCAGATGGAAGTGGAACAGGCAGTAATCGTTTTGTAATGTTGTATAGTCTCTCCTTTCTTCTCTGTTGACAAAAATGTGTAAAAAAAATCAGAACAAATGGTACACATTTAAAATCTTATGTTAATCACCTTTCTGCTTTCTCAATGAATATTTTAAGCATAAAGAATAAATGTCGAAATAAAACAGAGTGAAGAATTACCAAGATGCAAATGGAGATCTTGTTGGCTCCTAATTAATCATCTGTGAACTATAAAGCTATTTTCAATTAGCCTGACAAATCAGAGGAAATAATCATCTTTGCTGATATTAAGCTTGAGAGATTATTATTTTTTAATTCGCAATGCTACAACCTTTCCCTCCTTTCACTCATCAACAGATTGCAGTTAGACTAAAATATTGATTCCAGGACCTCAGCAATGGCAAAAAATAGAGGAGGATTTGCAAGACGAAATTTTGCAGTCAGCAATTATTGTGGGTTTTTTTTTTTTTTTTCATTTGCTTTAGATGGAGCTGGCTCCTGAGTTTCTCTCTCTAAGTCTTTTTTCCTCAAAAGTTTTTGAAATACCTTCTTGCAGTTTCCTTCTGATGTTGTTTCACAGGTCTTAGGGGCATTGAGTGAAATGAAGCAGGATTGGGGCCAGCCCAGAGAATGAGCATCCTGTAAAGGACACAAATGGAGACACTCTGTCTGCATATTCTCTAGGAAATATATACATTTTGTCTAGAGACTTCTTACATCAATTATCTTATATTTCAATGTCAGGAGGAGGATGAACAGAATCCCTAAGATCACATCCCCCCAACTACCACATAAGATGCTAAAGTAACATTAGTGTTCTATCAATTTCTCAATTAATTTTTTTTTCTTAAATTGTGTTCTCTTTGAGCAAATTTTAATGTCTTGAAGGGTTTTGTTTGTGTGTTTGTGCTTGTGCTTTACATTTGCTTTGTTTTGTTTGCTTGGGTGGACTTTTATTCCTTCTTTTCTTCCTTCTGATGACTAAAATCTGGTTTACAGAACAGGCTGAGAGCTGTTGTTCTTGGGCAAACACCTTGTGAATGGCCACTCTGCCTTTCTTCATTGCTTTGAGAATTGCAGGGAAGAGCTGATGATGGGCAGGTTGGAGCAGAAAAACCCTCTGAGTCATGGCTCCACTTTGGTAATCTATATTGCGCAGAAAACACCATGGAAGTCATTAGTGGGGTCAAATCTTGTGGTCTTTTTGCAGGCAAAATTCCTTTTGGGAATTTGAGTGAGTAATAGCTGCTGTGCTGCTGTGTCTGTTGCAGTTACTTTTTACTCCAAGCAAAACTCCATTGAACTCAGTGGAAAGATTCCTAATGAGTAACGCAATGAGACTTGAATCAAGACATCCTTTGCATTATTTTCAACCTTCTCACCTTGATTTACCCAGCCTACAGACGAGGAGGCTGAGGAGAGGCCTCATAGCAGTGTACAGCTTCCTCACCCAAAGGGGATGTGCAGTGGCAGGAGCTGATGTCTCCTCTCTGGTGACCAATGACACGACCTGGGGGCATGGCCTGAAGCTGAGTCAGGCAGGTTTAGGTTGGATATCAGGAAAAGGTTCTTCACTCAGAGGGTGTTTGGGCACTGGAACAGCCTCCCTGGGGAAGTGGTCAAAGCACCAACCCTGAGAGTTCAGGATTGTTTGGGCAATGCCCTCAAGGAGTGTTTGGGCAATGCCCTCAAGGCACATGGAGTGACTCCTGGGGCTGTCCTGTGCAGAGCCAGGGGTTGGACTCAATGATTCTTGTGGGCCCCCTCCAACTCAGGATATTCTAAGATTACCAGGATCTCAGTTAATGTTTTAGCTCTACTGTTCATTCCCTTATTGGTACACACAGTGCACACAGCTGTTGTGATATTGAAGGGATATTTTTAAGATTACCAGCCTCAGTGCTTTGAGGTTGAAGAAAATAGAAATGTTGCACCTAGCACAATCTGCAAACTTTTAATTTTTACCCTGCGTTTTTGAATCACAAGTTGACTTAGAATGCATCTAGACTTGCATTTAGGTTCAAATTAGCAATGTGTTTTTTGAAGTGATTTCCTCCAAGGTGGTAGTTCCACCTTGGAGTGAGGAGATTTTTCCTTGGCTCATGAAGCATGGTTTCCTCAGACCTCCACCTACTACACTCATGGCAACTCAGGCCTCGGGGCCAGAATAAAACTACACTGAAGTTACCTCCAAAATATGGTCTTTGAGTCCTCAGTATGCATTGTTTTCCCCTCCAGAATCACTTTTATTTCCAATGTCCACAGACTCCTAGACCACAGGTTCTCATACTCCTTTTTGGTCACTGAGACTCTTGATTCACTCAAGACTTGTTTTAATCTGGGAAAGAATCAGGGTGGGTGATGAAGGGGCAAGAGGGAACCTGTTTTGTTTTTTGCAAAGTTTAGGAGGTATTGGGAAAACAAACCAAAATAAGTTCTTATTGAAAAAACCCTGTAAATGAAGCCCTTAAAATGTCCTATTTACCCCTACTTCCTCCTATTTATCCCTTCTATAGAGGTTCTATATGGCATTGGGAAACTCAACTTAGTCTTGTCACATAGAAACAGTACTAAATGTGTGATCATCATTAAGATGCCAAATTTTACACCTTGAACTCTGCTTTGTGGGTGCAGAACTCTCAGTGGCATCTAAAGCCAGAGAGTCTTATGCCTGTATTTATCCTTCAGAATATCAAATATTGAATTCTTTAAAAATACAATGTTCATCTCAACCTGAACTGCAAATCCAGTGCTCAATTTCTTCCACTTCCTCCCATCCCTAAATCTGGGGAGAAGATATGTTATGAAGATAAATCCATCACTTGTGCAGAGTTTGGCTGCAGGTTGATGAGCACCATGGAAAACCCACCAGCTCTGACATGTCTGCAGGACACCAGGAGGGAGGAGTAAGCAAAATACAGGTCCATGGCTCAGGAAGGGCAATGTCCTCCCCGTGCCCTGGATAAGGCAAAGGAAAAAAACAGGTGTGACTCTCGTTTGTAGAAGAAACAATAGAGGAGGAGAGTGTGAATAATTCATTCTGGTGTTTCCTAACATTTTGGTGGTTGATTTTTTTAAATCTTCACACTGTTTTTTTTTTTTTTTTTTTTTTTTTTAAATGCAATTTTTGGCTGAATTCTTCTGTAGAAATACACACACACAAGTACAGGTGGGTGCTTATGGGTGGTATGGACTCCATACCTTGTCACAAAGGAAAGGGAATGTGTGTTGTGCCTGTGCATAGGTGTGTCTGTACCCAGAGACCTGGAGGGCCCCTGTGTCACCTGTCTGTGCTGGTTCTGTGTGTGCCTCTGCGCATATCCAAGCTACAGCTCTACAGAAACCAAGGAACAACACAAATGTATAGCAAATTTATACCTGTTTCACACAATTCCCTGAGGCTATGCAGACTCCCGGGTGCATGTTGGATCACTCTATTGTAGAAGTATATTTCCCTTGTTATAAGTTTAAATTAAGGCTTTGACCTGAAGCTCAACTCATTTTTTTCTCTCAAGGTACAAAACACCTGGTTATTTAACCTGTCCTTTTACATTTCCACTCTGGGTTACTGTTGACTGCAGAGGCACTGAAATAATTAATGAAAACCTGTCCTCTGGGAAGACAGAAGTGACTGAAATGCTCAGGGAAATTTTGCTTGCAAGCCTCACATGCTGGTGTTCATGCTAACGTGGATAATTAGTGAACCACCTGCATGCATATTTAGACTTAGCCCATGACCATTTTAATTCCCAATTATTATTTCATTGTAATATTACAGTGCAACTGTTTATTTCACTGTGTGTTAGAATCATATTAACCTTCTTACACTTCTTGAATGGATAACTCTTTTCCTGCTAAATCACAACTCAGTGCATAACTCAGGGTGGTCCCATGGCTGCAGGTAGTGCTGCTGCCTGCAGACCTGGATTTCTTTATTCCAGGTCAGAACACAATCCTTCAGCTCCAGTTCTGCTTTTAATTACACTCTTCCCTCATATTCACCAGCCATAGAGGAGCTTCTTCTCTCAGCTGCAACCATTGTGAAAAATTAAGAAGTCAGAAGAAATGGAGAAGTCATAGCATGGACTGCTGTGAATGCAGAGGGGTGATGATGACTCGTTTTTGACACTGGTGGTTTGTCCCCCCACATGCCAAGACTGCCCACAGCTAGGGAGGGCAGAGGATCCCTCTCTGCAAGAGGTGAAGTTGCCTCCCTTGCAAAACCTCAAGCCAGTTACAGAAGGTCATCCCTCTTCTCCACGCATGCAGAAATGATGGCTGATGAATTTACTTCCTGCAGCGTCGCACTGCAGCAGATTTATAGATTCTGTGATAAATTTTAAACTATATTTAGGGACTCTGAGGAAACAGTAATGAATAGATACAGGTCCTGAACTGTTATTCTTGATTGCAGCTGCTTCATAATAGATTTTTTAAAAAAGTGTCAGTACGGGACAGGAAGTGGAGGGGAATATAAAATTATGCTGAGCCCAGAGAAAGGAGGATCCTCGAGTAGGAATTGAACAAGACTCATGGGAAAGCCAAAAATGAGGAAGGAGGGACTGAACATATGATGGATTTCTGAACAGTCACCCAGGGTCTTTCCATTAATAGCAGGCAGGATGTTTTCCTTTATAAAAACCTGATTAAGTTTGTCAGACACTGATAACCTTTCTATAAGGATTTTCATTCTGTGTACTGGATGCATGGACGTAAAAGGGATATTCTTGCCTATTAATTTCCGTAGGGTGGCTTTTCTATAAAATCCTGGACATCCAAAAAGAGTTATGCTTCCAACTGCTCTTGCCAACCTTATTTGTATTTAGGAGACCTTTTCCAAAGGGGTCATGGGAAAGGAAGGTGAAAGCCTATGGATTTGATAATGCATATTTATCCCTGTCATCTCTGCATAGGTACTTCACAGATGTCATAGGAATGGTTGTTTTTTGTTTTACAGATTTGTCCTTTTGCATCAAGAGATGTAAAACCAGTGTGCAGGCTCTGGTGGGGACGTCTCTCTTTATCACTTCATTGGAAAATTGACTGGAAATTTTATCACACAAACCTTGAGCAGCAAATTCTGTATCTCTGCTCTGAGCTGCTGTTTCAGTGTCCTGTCTCTCAGCTCTTGCCCTTGGAGTGGACAACACCCAGGTCCTTCTTGGCTTCTGGCTTTAGCAGGTCTCAGATTTCACTTGCCTGTGGTGCAGAGAACATCTGCCCACACTGTTCCTGACCTGTCTGAGTGGAAGGAATTGGTCCCTGGAAAATTTCTTTTTTTTTTTTTTTTTTTTTTTTTTTTAGAATTGAGACAGAAGAGAGATAGGAGGCAACATGCTTTTCAAGCCTCCTGCCTTCTCAAAGACCTCAGGATAGCCAAGCATTTAAGTGCTTGCTTTACTGGAGTATGATAGATCAGCACAGAGTGACTAAGCAGCTCAGACATGATTTATGATGTTTTGGGAGATGAGGAAATCCCATGTTTTCACAGAATTTTCTTTCCATTCCCACTGGTGTACTTGATCCACCTCTCTGACATGATGTCATGCATCTTCACTGTGCATGTAGAGTGAATAACTCTCCAAATCAAATCTGTCTTCAAACTTTGATGACCAGGTCTTCATGTCAGTGTTGCTAAAATCAGTTGCCAGGTCTCATTCTCTGCTCACTCTCAGGAACTACTGAATTCTCTCTGCAGGTTATTGGATAATCAAATTTTTTCTCTTCTCCACCATAAATCTCAAGACTTAGGAATGAGCTATTTTTCCTTTAAGGCAGTGGAAGTCTGTAGCCACTGATAATCCAGGCACATGGAAAGGAAAACATCTATGATACCTTGTAGGAGTTTATTGATTTTGATAAGTGCTCTGGCCGAGATCGATCCATATAAACATATTCCTACTGTTGCAGGATAATCAGAAAGATTTCCAAGTGCTTTTAGATAGCTCTGTAATGTAATTTAAACATAATCTTTGACAATTTTTCAGTTTGGTGATTGACTATGGCTTAGGAATATGTGTAGTTTACATAACCTAGGTGGAGGATGTGCCCTCTCCACAGTTTATGGGTATGGTGATATTTGTGTTCCCATTACCTGCAGTTTGGGATTAGGAGCAGTGTGAGAGGTCTACAGGAGCAATAGCACATTGATTGAGTGAGCACCCACAAACATTAACAGACTGACTTTCCAAATAATTTATTCTGCATTCCATTTGCTAAACCAAAACTTTCCTGTGTATAAAAACACATGATCTCACCTCAAAAGACCCTGCACTCACAGGTCTGCTTCTTAATTTCTGAGTCTGTTCCCATCTCATATCCCATCCCTCAGGTCTCTCTAGTCTTGGCTAGATTTGGTACCTGTGCTCAGCAATGCACCTTGAAGCACAAAGTACAGCAGGATAGATTCAGTTGATTCAGAAATATGAATCAACCCAAATCCTGATCTTATGGAAGAGGTGGCTTGTGAAAAACGCCTCTCCTCTCCCTTGAGGTGTTGATGGAAAACCTCCTGCCTCATTTGTCGGCTTTGGCAGAGCCCTGAGTGAAGGTTGGATTTCCTGGGCTGTCAGCCATTCTTGGTCCTCAAAGGAACAGACAACCTGTTACAGGTGATCAATAGATGCCATTGCCTGCTCTGGTGTGTGAGGCTTTTCAAAAAGAAACACCCAGGAGGAGATTCAAGCCTGGAATTTAATCTTGACCACACTCAGTTGACGTTCACTGAGAGGTGGTTATGAATGTGGAGTCTTCCTTCCAAATGTTCATGGCACATGTGCCTCAGGAAATGAAAAAACAGATGAAAAAGAGTTGTCCAATCCTTCTTTGTCACTGTTGTTTTTGTTTGTTTGTTTTGGTTTGGTTTTTATTTTTTTTTTTTTTTTTTTTTTTGGGGGGTCCCCCCTTTTTTTTTTTTTCCTTTTTTTTTTTTTTTTTTTTTTTGTAGCGGTATCCCAGTATTTTTTTTTTCCTCCTTTATTCCTTTAAAATTTTAGGTGGTCAGGAGAAGTCTATCTCTACCCTCAGTTGTCTCAGTGTAATTGGGTTTGGTGGTGTCAGAACTGTGACACTAAGTTTGGAATTAATTCAGAAAGTTATGTCTGAATTGTACCTATTAGTTGAGCAGCATGAAATAGGAGCAACATTTGTTTCCAAACTATATTTGCAGTGAGTATCCAGTTGCAATGTTCCTGGTTTTGAGAAAAGTCTTTTATTTAGTATCTTCTGATCCCCAAAACCTGCATCAGTGCTCATGGCAGCTGGCCAGTGACTCAGAGGGGCACTGAAAAAACCTGAGGTTTCCTCCTGAGGTCTTTTGCAACAAATTGCTGACTGTTCATTACTGCATGTTTCTCTACTATCCAGACTTGGTATTAGGTCCTTAGACCAGGATAAATGTCCAGCTGGAGACATGACCTTTTCAGGAATATCTAATAAAATATGTGTTCTCAGGCTTAGGGTTTCCCAGGACAAAAATACAAGGTTTACTTACCAGGAGTTGTCTGGAGTTTCTCGACAGCAAGTAGAGAGAAAAAGGCATTTCTAAAGTTTTAATATTATACATAATTTAGACAGCCTTTTTAGGATGCCATCCACATCCTGGAAAGGCCCATTTCTTTCATGGAGTAGCTCTACTGAAGATGTGGGCTTTGCCAATATCTGGAAATGAGAGAGATAAGTCCCAGCCAGAAATGACTGCATGCAAAGCAAGGATGACTTAGCTGGGCTTTGACCTTCCCACAGAAGATTTTCTGGTTAGTTTGGAAGTGGCCATGCACTATTTAACTGCAGAGGATTTTCCAAGGAATACAGTGGATAGGTTAGGAGAGACTCCTAATGCTCCCCTTCTAAAAACTTCCAAACTTCCACCCAAAAATGGCATACCAGTAAAGCCTCTGAGGCCCAAACCTTTTCAGATCTACACATCTTTGTTTTTATGTCAAAACTGTGCTCAGTGCTGCAGTGATTCTTCTTTGTGTTTATTATGATCAGCTAATTTGCATTAATCAGGTTTTCTTTTTGGTATCAAAAGGGCTCCTGGCAGCAGCAGCAATAATTATAGACACAAATAATTTTAATATTTATCTTATCTGACATCTGAGCATGTATTTGGAGGGCACCCAGACACAGCAATGATGTTAAAGAAGCTTGAAATGCCATTATATAGGTAAATAAACAAACACATAAATACTTTGATTCTCAGCTACATAAAATTAATGCTTCACACATCTTAAGGGGATGTTATTTCATGGTAAAGCATTGTTAAAGCTCTAAAATCAAGTCAGGACTACTGAGGCCTATTTTAACTTGTTCATTTAACCTACTGCAATATTATGGTCATGCAGACACAAATCTATGAAGTGGCCCTTAAAAATTATATTTATTTTTCCTTGCTCACATTAGCTTTGACTTTATCTGGGATGGTGGCAGAGATGTTTAGGCTCCAATGTCTAATTCTGTAAATTATTAGGTTCTCATCTTTTTGTACATCTTAAAAATGGAGATAATTATCCTCATGTCATCAAACATTGTGAAAGTATTTGAGATGCAAAGTATTGTATCTCCTTCATTATGCAAGAATAACAATGCACTCCTGAGGGTGAGGTTAAAAGCTTCAAAGCTAAAAGAAAAGAGTAAAGTCACTGCCATAATAGTACCAACCCCATCCAACTGCAATCAGTGACCGCAGAAATGCCAAAAGCCCCTTTACAATAAACCTACTCTTGCAGTACTTTGCCATGGCAGGAACAACGTGATGCTCTGTCTGAAAAATATTGTTTTCTGAGATTAAAATCCTGATATACCTTCTAAATCTGCAACCATGCCAACACACAAAGATGGCTGTGCAAAAAAATTCAGTGGTTGTTTCAGTTGTCAATCTTAAAAAAAGTTAGATATTAATAACATGAAAAATAATTTTGGTTATTAAAGACTGTTAGTTTGTGGCACTGCATTGGGTTCTTCTCACAGTAGCTAAGATCCTGGTGAGTCAAATAAGTTTGTAGTCTCCCTGAAGCTGGGTTTTGTTTTCAAGTTAGTTTTACTAAAAAAATAACATGTGAAAGGGATGGAGACTAATTTCAAAACTGAGCTAGAAGGTGACAGAAAAAAGCTGCAGAGAAATTAATCCCCAAATATATAATTTCTACATTTTCAAAATATTTCTCTTTTGGAAATGTATTTACTTTCATGCTTAAAAAGCAAAAACTTTTGATATTTCATTTTGTAAAAGCACTCTGCAAAAAAAAGGGATTTACTTAAAAATAACAACTAACCAACCAAACCCATTATTAAAAAGGCAAATTGATATGAAAATTTTAGGGTCAAATTGAACAAAATATTTTGCCTTAACCTATAATGCATTTAAAAATAATTCAGCACAAAATGAAAAATAAATATTAACCATCTTTAATTTTTTCTATTCCATTTCTAAATTGAATTCCTCCAATAGGAGGGACATTTCTAGCAAAGAGCAATTTTTTACACACCCAGATTATTCTTGGACTTAATCTGCTGTCTTTGTGATCAATAATTGAGCTAGGCCAACACAGCCTGACTTCAGAAATCCCACCATTAACAGGGATTGTGACATTTTATTGCTCCTTTTAGGCACCCTATAGAGATATCCAGTGTAAGAGAAGTTTTATTTTATCTATGGCTGACATATTGAATGTACCCATGAATGAGATCACACATTTCTGTCCAGGCAGAGCCATGAACAGCAATGGTGCCACGTAAAAAGACTGTTTGCATACATGTCCAGAGTGAGAAGTTGGACTTCTGGGTTGGGGATAAAATTTAAAGGCTTTAGATGATGGAGTTATCAATTCAGCTGTCAAATAATTGTACTTCTTTGGCATGAAGATTTCTAAGGCAATCTTGCCAGAAGAGCACTAAGATGTAGAGGACTTGAGAGTTTGCATCTTCTCTTCTCTTCTCTTCTCTTCTCTTCTCTTCTCTTCTCTTCTCTTCTCTCTTCTCTTTTCTCTTCTCTTCTCTTCCACCACTGTCTTTCCAAGACAAATTAAGTGTCCCAACACAGAGGTTCCAAGGACAGAAGTAGGTTCTTTTCAATGCAAGGAATCAGTCTCAGATGGTTTCAGAAACTTCATCCTGAAGGGTTGGTATCTTGCCAGGTTTATGGAATGTGCATTGTTTTACTTTAGGACAGGCTTTTGGAAGGTTGCTAAAATATTGTGATATAACAGATTCTTCCAAGACATCAGGTACTGGTGGGGAAAGAGAAGTCAGCCTACATGAGCCAAAGCTGTGTATTTTCACAAGTCCTTCAGCTGCTCCCCCATAATCCAGGAACGCAGGGGTGTAAATCCCAATCTAATATCTTGGTTATGTTTGTTCTACTACTAATAATAGCTCCACCTACTAGACATGGGGCATAACTCACTGACATTTGTAAGCCCATCTGGGTCTTACAAGTGAGACACAGTATGAATCAAATGTTCTGTAACAAAAACAGTGCTGACATTTCTAATTTTTGCTAACAGGGGTCTTGCCAGCCTGGAAATGGGGGTTCCTGACAAGAGAACCCCAGAAGAGAGCTCACAAAATTTTTCACACCTTGCCTTTTATCTCACACTCCTAAAAAGTTCAGTAAAAAAGAAAAAATCCCTTGGGAACATAGGCAGGCTGTGCCCAAAGTTTGATTTAAGAGGGGAACAACCCATCAGGTCAAGAGAAATGGTTAAGTGCAGCAGTGCTCAGTTACCTCTGTGTGACCTTCCTAGCAAACATGGACGGGAGCCTTTCAGCAGTGCTGCAGATGTTGGATGACTCCGCTTGTGCTGTTGAAAGACAGGGGTGATAAATAGCATTTGAGCCACGTTTCTCCCCTCCTTCAGGCAGAATTTGAGAATCTCAGGTATACAGCCCTGGGAGAGTGATTCACGAGGTACCACTCGCAGCGGCTTCCTCCAAGGGAGAAAGCTGACACTTCCAGGACACTGACCTCAAGCCCGTGTGCTTTTTATGTGTCTCAGCACCCTCAGGAAAACCACAATTAGACGTTGCCTCCCTGTATTTAACACTCAGAGACGAGCAAACGACATGGCTGGGGAGCAAATGCTTGAAAAAAAAATATCAGAGAGAAAAAACCCCCAGCCAACTCTGACACCACTTGGGTAAATTTGAGCTTGTTTGGAAGTGAGCTGAATACCTTTTTGCACCTCCCCACATGACCACCGTGCAGAAAAACAACACCTCAGCCAGAAAAAAAAAAAAAAAAAAAAAAAAAAAGGGGGCAAACCCACACAGATTTTGCACTTTGTAGAGGCAAATCTGCCTTTGTTATACAACTATGTCTGGCCAGGCTGAGCCTTGCACCCCTCCTCATGCCTTCCCCTCCCGTGCAGCACATGAGCTCGAGACATTGGCAGCTGAGTGTAGGCAGGATCTCAGATATCATGGCAATATAAATAAATAGAGAATGATGAGATAAAATATACGGGCAGATGGAGGTGCTGATAGCGAGATAGGCTGATAGGGTGGTCAGGGTTACTGTGCTTTAGCACATGCATAAATACGTGGGTTGTACCCCTTACCCTGGGGGCAAAATATCCAGCATCCAACATGACACACACGTGGCCATTCAGCCAAAAGTACTCCAAAGCCTTTAGGAAGAATAAACCTTACCTTGTCTGGAACACTCAGAGTAACAGCACTTTGTATTAAAAGAAAACCAAAAAACTGTAATGGCATGTATTCAGACAGGCGTGGTTTGACCCCAAGGTTTCAAGAGAAAGATGAAACCCCCCAACACTCCAATATTTCCCATACCAATCACCACTTTTTTAGGTAGGCCAATACCCAGTTACTAAGCTGAGAGATGCTTTTATTATGAGAAATGTCCAAATGGCCATAGGACAAGTGATTTTTTTTGTTACATTTCCAAACATTCATAGATTGGTTTGGGCTGGAAAGGTCCTTAAAGATAGTCAAGTTCCAGTCTTCCTGCCATGGGCAGGGACACTTTTTCATTAAACCAAGCTGTTCCAAGCCCTGTCCTTGAACACTTCCTGGGATGGGGCAGTCACAGCTTCTCTGGGCAGCCCTTGCCAGAGTCTCATCACCCTCGTAGTAGAGAATTTCGACCTCCTAATATCTAAACCTGTCCTCTGTCAGTTTAAAGCCATTCCCCCTTGTCCTATCACTCCATGCCCTTGCAAACATCTCCTCTTCAGCTCTTATAGACCCCTCAGGTATTAAAAGGCTGCAATGAGGTCACCCTGGATCCTCCTCTTCTCCAGTCTGAACACTCAGTTGTCTAAATCTTTCCTTATAGGAGAGGAGTTTCATCCCTCTAATAATCTTTGTGACCTCCTCTGGCCCTTACTGCTATGAGAACCACCGCAGAAAACATGAGGGGCACGGGGCTGTAGCCTTCTCTTGACACTTGACAGCTTTCCAGTGTGCAGATGTTATTGCAGACCTGCACAAGCTCAGCGGTGAACCTGAACTCCTGCCTGAATTCCTTCATCACGCTGTCTGTGAGTCCCTTCCCAAGGACAATGGCCACAAAACACACTCTGGTTCTGGTCTGGTTTGATACAGAACCTGTCACTTGCTGGGTATTTTTGCCAGGGCACTGGTGATGACTGGGAGCACTGTCTTGTTTCATGCTCACTTACTGAATTCAGCTTTTGGTGACAAGCAATTAGCACTTTGTAATCTATGGTGTGGAGGGCAATATATATGTTTTAATAAACAGAATATTTTTACCAGGGACTAAACACTGCTTGAATTTGCTGAAGAAATTTGTCACCAAAATAAATAAGGGAAGTGTTTAAAAATCATGACACATGGGTATTTTTAGGGTAAAATTCTTCCTTTATGAAAAATAACTAAAACGCTTTTTTGCATTTTTCATTTCCAAATGGCATTTTCCTTGAAGGATTGACCTAGTTTATATTAAAAGAAAGAGATAAGAAAGAAAACTTTTAAATGACTTCCAAATGGTACTCAACATTTCATTTTCAGATGAAGAAAATGTTTTGAGCTGACTCAAAAGATTTTTGTTGTTGTTGTTTGTTTCATTAAAACCAAATGAAAACCTTCAAACTTCCCGTTTTGCTTTGCTTTGACTCTTGTAATTTTTTCCCCCTGAATTTATTATGCTTGGCCCTGCTGCTGGAAAATGCAGTAATTCTCTGAAGTGAATCACCACTGGTGACCTCTTTGAAAATAGTTTTGGTGATACACCTCAAATATCTCCAATCTTTCACATCTTTCCTCAGGTCTGAGCGATTGTTAATTAAGCACTGCCACAGAGTGCCAAGGGAAGAAAGCTATTACCATAAAATGAATGCAGGATTTTATGTGACCCCGTTGGAGATATCAGGGCTGTCATTTTTTCCAAGCAAGGAGTAAAACTGAAATTCTTGGAGTGTTTCCTCCTCTAACCACAATAGGTGACTCTGCACCACTGTTGGGGCTGTCTGTCCATGTAAAGTGGTCAGGAATGCAGCCACAAGTAACTATGGCTTAGAAATGATGATTTTTTTTTTTTATATGGATAAATGACACTCTCCATAGCCACAATGTTGCCCTGTCTGGGACATTTCACAGTGGGTAATCAGGCACTGGTGCAAAAATAAAGGGAAAAAAAAAAAACAACAACAGAACTTTCTGTGGATGTGCAATGCAAACAAAACCACAGCTTTGCCTTCCCCACCCTTGCACCAAAACTATGTTGAGGTTTTGGAAAGTGTATTCATATTTTCATTTTCACTCCTCCAAGGTAGGACAAGAAGCAGGATGCGCTGAAATACCGCAAAGGGCCGCCTGGTCTGGGGAGGTTTCCAGCACATTTTTGCAGGGCTCAGGATGGCTCTTGCTCGTGAGCAGGTTTGGAGGTGGGGCCTTTCCCCTGAGTGCAAACCTTCCCCAGCCTCGCTGTCCTGAGTGTAAAGATTGAATCTTTGTTGTGGGTGAGAATGCCCTCTTTTATTTTGCCCTCTTTGTATCCATAAGCCAGACTGAGAATGGGTCTGGCTTATGGAGACAAAGAGGGCAAAACAAAATCTTCATTCCTAAACTAGAATGGCAAAATCATAGAATATTCTGAGTTGGAAGGGACCCACAAGGATCATCAAATCTGACTCCTGGTCCTGCCCAGGACAGCCCCAAGAACCCCACCATGTGCCTGAGAACATTCTCCAAACACTCCTTGGGCTCTGGCAGCCATGCCTTGGGGCCATGACCACTTCCTTGGGCAGATTGTTCCAGTGCCCAACCACCCTCTGGGTGAAGAACTAATGTTAGTTCAGCCCTGGCCAAGTTTTTATTGAGGATGCAAAAATTTCTGTTCTCATTGAAATCAGGGTAAATTTTACACCAATCTTAAAACAAAGCAGAGGTGAGCCAACAGATAGGGACTAACAGCACAGGAGTCAGGGAGAATAAACCAAGATTATTTAATAAGAGAATTACAATCTTTTATTTGCATTGTGTCTTTTCCCCAGCTCCAAGCTTTGCATAAAGCTGTCTTTTTAAAAACATTGTGTTAGGCTTCAGTCTTGGATTGGCAAAAAGACCTTAATGCTGGGGTTTAATGCAGAGCAAAAACAAGGTATAGTTGCTTTAAATGAAAATCAGGGGTAGGCAGCCTCCTGAGAGCCTCAAAGTTTAAACAAATTACAAGAAGTATTTCTCAGGTGAAATTGGAAAAGGTGCTCTGTGATGCAGAAGAGTGGCCATGAGTCCTCTGTGTTCACACCATCCTGGGTATTGTAAGAAGCTTTCTTGTGAAACTGTTTGCCAAACCAGAAGTCCTAAATTGAAATGTGTTGACAGAAGGAATCTTACTACTTATTTATAATTTGAATACATCTTGAGGCAGGTTATGAGATGATGTGGGTAAGCCATGATCCACCCTCCTTCCTTCCTCCCTGTGTCCTGGTGCTCATTCCAGCCCTGGCCAGGGCTCTCAGGGCGTTTGGCATTTTGGGTGCTGATGCTGAGCATCATCCTTTCACCCTGTGCTTCAGAGGGGAGAGAGGGTGCCGGGAACTTGGCAGGATCAGGCCCTTCACCTCATGCAATCCCATGACCCTGAGGGAGCCCACACACGGATTTGTTCTGTAACACATAACAAACAACCTCGTTTTACTCGGAGGGAGATGAGCACTTTGAGCAAATGATGCATTAAATCAGGGCTGCCAACTGCACCTTGATGTGAGTGCTTTATGCCAAGATCTGTCTATCTATCTATATAATCTTTTATATTCCCAGCTCTTCCTGCTCATCTATCTATCCATCTCTCTCACTCCCTCCCTGTATGTATTTTTCTTATTTCAATCTCTTTCTGTATATCTGTCAGTTAATCTATCTACTTATTTTGATGTCTGTCATCAGAATAACATCTGTTAGGGTGTTTTAACTGTGCTGGCAAAGGACACATTACAATTCCCTTGACACAATTACAGTTTCATGGAAGTCAGGCCCCAGTTTACCTTGACTGAAATCAAATGAAAACAGCAGCTGGGCAGCAGGTTTTATTGTCCAGTGGTCAGAGTCTGGAGATGGACTACAGGGCTAGGATCTAGCCCATGGTCTGCTGTGGGATTGTCTCTTTGCAATCCCTCATAAAGTTTTCCTTAATTTCTTTTTTCTCTTTTCTACACTCTCCAGGCCTTCTGTCAGCACCATAAACAGGTTTTTGGTTTTTGTCTGGAAAATTGACCCATGGACTCTCTGGCACATGTAGATGTGACACTTAGGGAGGCACATGGTTTTGTGAGTGTGGCAGTCACTGGACTTGATGATTCTAAAGGTGTTTTCCAATCTATATGATTCTATGATCCCTAGGTGCTACTGAAAGGAAATTACATGTTGTTTTCCCCCGACTCTGCTCTTACATGTGAAGGGCACCCTCCATTTCTCTTTAAGGGCATCAAGTGTGGACCTTGGAGTGTGGAGTCATTTTTCATTTGCATTTGAGTGTGGGTAATTGGTTGTATCCTCTTGTCTCCAACTATCACTTTTTTATTCTTTATTTATGTTTTGCTTTCTGTCCTCTGAAAGCAAATGAATCTGACCCTTTCTTTTCTTCCTCCATCTCCTGTCTCTTTGTTGTCCCCATGTTTTACTCTCTGTACGTGGTAAAACACATGCTTAGCTTACTTGGATTGTGTTCCCATGTATTAATTTCTACAGCCTGCAGCGAGCCATGAAAACCCATCTGAGCAGGGAAATAACAGTAGCTCTGCATTGGCTGGTAAAGGCAGAGGAAGAGTTTCAATGTACACAAGGAAATCGAACCTCTGATTTGCATAAGACTAGACTGAGCTAATTTGTTGAGTGAATAGATAGATGAGGAACAAAAACATGCCTTAAAGCGTGCATGGATTATTACTGCAGAAACCAGTACCCAAAATGGGTCAGATCCAAAAGGGATGCTGTCAGAACCCACTGCCTGCTGCTGCTCCTGCTGGAGCTGGTCTTGATCAAAGGGTGAATAAAAAGCAAATATTCATCTGCTCCATGAAACCACAGTCCTTGGGTTTGAAAGGCATCAGGGAGCCACCTGGCATGAAAGGATACTCCAGAAGTGACGGTAAACCTAGGGATGTGTGTGGGATTATTCTAAGTTCCTGCAAAACCTAAGTTCATTATTTTTTGTCAGAGTTTGCAAGCCATATAAATCTCAGAGTTTGTCAGAGAAGTTTTGCTAGAGAAGCACAGAGTGAGGCAGATGGGAACATGATCTCATTTCCTTTCCTTTCCCAGTGAAGTGCTTGCCACTCTTGCAGACAAAACTTAAATTTCTCAAGGGAAATGAAATCAATGGAAGTCTCTGGGACTTACCCTCTTTGTTACCTATGAAAGAGACAGACTTTAGGTCTGTACTCAAGAAACATGATCACGTTCAGCAGTGGACAGAGAGACTTGATATTAGCCATCACATGAATGTATACACACTTGTGAGATATATAAGAGTGCATTTGTATGTGTGTGTATAATATATATATATATATATAAATCCAGCTGAGTAGGTTTTCCATGTTGAATGAATACCTGGGATCCCCAAGATCAGACAGTTTTATGAAACACACTTTTGCTAAGCATTTGCTATTTTCTCCATCAATTTTATTTATTTAACTAACAATAAAGAGTGATCTCGGAGCAAGAAAGAAAATAATCATTTCTCGATGCGAAAAAGCTCTAAAATAATAAATGCCAAGAGCTCGCTGAGATGAAAGTCCTGAGGTGGTTATTCTGGAGGAAGGGAAGCTGCTTTGTGGAAGTGCAATAATATTTTCCTTGCCTTAAGACTATGAAGGCTTTTCTGTTCAAGCTTTCCCCTGGAGCTTTCGCAGGATACGGCCGTGTTATTACACCTTTGATAGCGCACAGCCGGGCGATAGCTGCACTAGCAGGTGTGTTAGGGGTTGTAACAAAACTTTACAGTCAGGGCTTGTTTTCAGGAATCCGTTTGATTATGTCTTTAATTATGTTTGATTTATGTACGGCGAGGTGGCAAGAGACCGCAGCAAACCTGCAGCAAGCCCGTCCCTGTAGACGAGGTCCTGGGTGGCTCAGAAGCCTCGCGGTGTTTCCAGCTGGAGGTTGTGTGAGCCCCCCAGGTTGATGAGCTGGGCATTTATGGAGGCAGCTGCCTTTGCTGCCTGCCTTTGGCTTGCTGCTGGCTGAAGACAATGGGTCTGGTCCTCACGGTGTTACTGAAAGCTTTCTGAACACCTTCAGATGGAGGTGGCACAGGGACGACCTGACCTTTCCCTCTGTAGAGAGCAGAATGGAAGGAACTGTAATATTTTCCTGAAAAAAAAAATGCAGAAAATAACATGAGAAGGAACTTCATGGGTGAGGGAATTGAATCCTTCACTCCCTGAGGTGTCTGAAGACAGGTTCAGCTCTTCTCTTTATGGGATGATATTTGTCAGCACTTCTTAAAATCTCCTCTTTCAGTGATTAATACAGTCACCATTAGAAATAATTTCTCTTGTCTTGTCTGATGGCTCCCAGGAAAAACGGAATACTTAATAGTATCCCTAAACCACCAATTACTTATTAGTTACATGGCAATCCCAGGAGATCACAAGTTGCCCCTCGGGGAAGCCATTATCCATTATGGAAAATAATGATCTGACTTTTGGATAACTGAAAAGGGGAGGATTATAAGCAAGGAGCTTGATTTGTCAGGGAGCTGCCAACCATTTCATAGCTGGGAATCACAGAGAAGGTATTTTCTTTGCTGGCAAACCACAAGGGAAAAATATGCAGCTATCCAAGGGGTTCATGACCCTGGGTACATTGCTGGGGTTGCTGCTTTTCCACTGGGCATTGGCAGCCCTCCGACTATGGAATATCTAATGAGACCAGTGAGATATGAGCTCTGAATGTGAGTGAGAAGATCCAAGTGAGGACTTGGATCTTCAACGGGAAGAACTATAAAACCTTGCTATGCCAACAGGTCTATAGGTACTGCTTTTGACTCTTCATAATAACTTTCCAAATTCATTAGCTATGCACAAAAAGCTAACAGGCATCTTTGCCCTTGCTGGCCCATTGCATCCATTACTGAAAAGTGTCAGTTTTAAAAGTGACTTTCCACATGGTCACATTCTACATATCCTCTCTGCCCAGGAGTTTCCAAGGAGAGATCTGTTCATTTGTTTTTCTCCTGGATATGGTGGTACGTATTGTCCTTCTTCACATGACATGAAAGTGTGCAGTGGGAAAATGTAAATTGCCTGATTTTGGTATATTGATATCCTGTTGAAAGTCTTTCGGATTCTTCAAAATGATTCCTTAATTAACTACTGCACTAATGAACAAAATAGAGCTCAGTAGATTTGTAGTATGTTCTCCAAGCTTCCCTTCCAGTCCCTAGGAAAATCCTAGATGTCTCTGGATGGGAACCTGTCTCTCTGCATGGTCTGCTCCTGATTGAAGTGGGTCCCCTCAGGGAGCCTGAATCTGATTAAACGATTCCTTCACTGGATTTTCTGTACCCCATTTCACTTCTTAAAGGGAATAGTTTGTCCTCCTGCTCTTCTTTTCTCAGTCTTCCTTTCCTCAGGAAGATTCTGGCAGGAAAGCTACTACTGAACTTACTGTGCAATCTAAGTGGCTGTAATATTTAGGGGACTGTTTGGAGTACCAAAATTGGGGGATTAATTAGCTTCACCACTGAATACCTGTCTCAGGATTTTGTTGCAAAACTGTATCTGTTGTTGATGAATGTGCAGGAGACAATGAGTTCAAATGGCTCTGGCATCCACCTACTCCATGCCATACACCCTAGGAAGATTCAGCGTGTAAAATGCCCAAATATCTGAGACCCTACTGCACCTTTTCTCCAAAAACATTCTGCTGACTCCAGCCTTTCCCAAGCTTTTGCTGCAGTACCCAGTTTGGCAGAGTCCTGCAAGCCATTTCTTAGGTCCTAATGACTGCACAGCCCTCATTTTGAAGGCTCCTCAGTGTTTGCTTCAGGTATGCCAAAAAGAGAGGGTGCGGTGCAGGCTTTGGTGAGTTGGCACCCTTTGACTTGAGTCAGTATTTTCAAGCCCTCATTTTTGCAGATGGTGGAACCTGGAGCACTGGCTCTGCTCATGGTCTTTTTTCTCCTTCCTCTCGTCCTTCAGGAGGCTGGCATGAGGGCAGAGGATGCTGGTGGGAGCCTTTGGGATGGTGACATGAATGAGGAAAAGGAAACAACACCCACGTGGCAAGAACAACCCTGTGCTCCTCACAGCATTGGGATGGCCACTGGGCCATGCAAGGGCCTCATCTCTGAGAGGACATTGTGAGGTAGAATTGTACCACTCTGCTGGGAATTGTCCCCACTTTGCAAGTGATTACTGTCTACACGTGTGTGTGGTTGTCTTTGGAAATTCAAAATGTGAAACCAGCAGCATTAAGAGGATACAGTGACACAGCTATATATTGTAATAACTAATGATGGAACCTTTGCTGCGAGGCCTTTGGGACAGAGGAGCAGTGGTTATAGAAAAGTGGGGATTGTATCATATAGAGTATTTAAGGCCAAGGACACATTAATCCAGCCTTGTTGAATTGCCTTACCCAACCTGCCTTTTCCTTCTTTATAATGTTTCCTCACCTGAGATCACCCAGCTCCTGGTGACAATAGATGGGGAGGCCATGCAGCCTGCTCTCTGACCAAGGTGGGATCCTTCCACCTGCCCTGCCTCTGCCACACACGACAAAGAGACTGCTGTTAGCTCACAGCCATTTCCCCCACTCCTGATTTTTTAATACTGAAGTAAACATGCTGCAGCTACAGGACGGGTGGTATGTAGACACCGGGCCAGGGCTGGCTTCCACCATGGTGGTAGGAGTGGGAATTCCACTGCAGGCTAAGGGGAAGGGAGAGCCCTCCTAGCTAATGTGATGTGGGAGGTCTAATTCCTACCATCACAGGCCTGATTTGTAGGCAACAGATTATTTCACTGGCTTTCACGATGGTTTTATATCTTAGGATTTTTTTTAGCATTTATTTTTTTTTTTTACATGAAAGCAGGAGTGTGTGGATTTTGCAGGTAAATTATAATGAAAGCTGATGGGTGCTTGTGTAGGCTTGCAGAGGGTTTGTGCACAGAAAGCAAGCAGGAGCTGGAGGGAATAGCTGAGTGCCCAGGGAAGGTTTAATTAGCATATAGTGAAAATTCTAAAGGCTGTACTGAGCCCCAGTTTGGTGAAAGACAAAAACTCACTGTTCTCAGAACATACCTCAGCAGCAAGCTCTGTCGCACCTGATGCAATGCTTCCCTCTTGGGCCACCCACCTCCAAGACATGATTATGCAGTGAGAAAGGAGCAGCACTTTGCACTTTCTGTTATCATGGTCCTTCTTAATTATACATGCGTAAGTGTTCAGACATGGCCTCAATGAGCATGGTACACATCCAGGGGAAGTGAGATTCATCTGAGAATCTCCTACTGCTTGGCAAGCATTTATTAACTCAGCCTCCCAACACTCCCGTGAGGAAAAATGTGTCGAAACCCATTTTCAGTACTAATTTAAAAAAACAACAAACTTAAGCAAGCAAAGTGATTTGCTCAAAGACAAAGAGCAGGTTGGTGTGAAAGTGCTTACCATAAAAATCCAGAATAAGGGATTTTGTCCTTTGTCTCTTCAAATGAGGCTGTGTTCCCACGTTGCTTTGTGTTTCTACAGAAACTACAACAGGGGGGTCCCGGTTCGTGACTCAGGGGCTTGGTTCCAATCCAGAGAGCCATGTTTCCATGATTACTCCTGCTTTATGTAAAATGGCCCTTGTACAGGCTCATCTTGCTGAGCTTTTTGGCGCTGTTCCTGGGCCTGACTGCTACCATAGGGTAGGACTGCAGGATCACATTTCCATTTTGTAAGGAGACACGCTTTCTCAGGATGCGTGGAAGCCTGCTTAATTTCAATAAGAATTCTGTTTGAAACAGAGATGTAAGCCTAGACCTAGTGAATTATTATTATTATTATTATTATTATTATTATTATTAATTGCAGTAGAGCATCAAATTCCTAATCAGCAATCAGACCTCTTGTGCTAGGAAACAACAGTTGTCCTTCACAATCTCAGGTCTAGATCCACCAGTGCTTAACTTCTAATTATGTGCTAACACATGTGAGTTTTATTGGGAAGCCATAAAATGGGAACAAAACTGGCTTTGCAGACCTTGGCTGTCATCTTTGCAGTGCAACACCCTTCCTTGGCATCCCAGTGAAAAGCTGTTCTCCATGCAAGGAGAAGCTTCCCATGTAAGAACCGGCCATCCTGTGCGTGCTTCGCATTGCAGGATCAAGGCTTCTATTAATGACAAGGCTTGACAGTGGGGTGAGACCTACAAAGAGAGGGGGAAGGAGGTGCCGAGGGTGCCTTGTGATTATGTGGTTGGCGTGTGTTTCTCCACCATGCAAGGAAAAGGGAAAGAAAACCAGCTAGACTACAACAGGCATTGTTGTGCAGCATCCAGACTGCAGCCTCAGTCATGGCCTCACTTGGAAACCCCTGCAAAGTTTTATTAACATCTGGCCCTCCATGAATAGTGATATTTTATGTGCAGAAACTCAGTTTCACCTCTTTCTTCCACCCTATTCTTTTTTGTGTGTATGCTGATTCTGTCCTTTTTCTTCCTCTTTTTTGGTGGTTGCCTAGTAGCTCACAGTTGCATTCTGCCTTATCAGATTGTGCCTAGTTACAATCTCTCTCTATGTGCCGAGGGCAACCCACCATAAGAGCATATGGAATATTTTAGTGTGCATTGTTGTTTTTTTTCTCCTCCTGTTTTTTTTTTTTTAATTTTTAAATAGACTTCAGTTTTATTCTCAGCATAGTTTTGTTGTCATTATGATTATCTTCTGTCTCTGATAAAAGCTGACATCCACAGCCTGGGAGCTATCAAAAGAATCAGGTGAACTGAGGAATGGTGGGAGGGTTTGACAACTCTGGGGCTCTCTTCAGCTTAAAAAACCCCAACCCCCAAACCCCTGCATTCTGAGCAGAATTCAACTCTTCTTCCTTCTGATATCTGTCAGAAAAACCTGTGTTTAGTTCATGTAAGACACAAATTGCCTTTCCAAGGTGCCGAGAGTAGAGAAAGCCTCCAGAACATGGCCTCTGAAATTCAGGCTGTGCCATAGGTGCACCAAAAAACCACACATGTAGCGTGCTCTTCCAGTTTTGTTTTGCCATGCTGGCTTTGCTGGATGGGACAAAAAGGGAAAGTCAATGACACCTCCAGACTCTTCCTTAAACAGTGACAAAGGAAAACATGCTGCTTTTGGCACAGCGTGACGCACAGCTAAATGAGGGCTGCTGGGCCGACTGTCGCTGGGCTCTTGGCAAAGTCTGGTCTTCCATGTGGGTGCAGACCAGTGTTTCACACCTGGGGTGTGATCAAGGGGGAGTTGGTCATGTTGCTTTCCATAAGCTTCCTTTCTGATGGAAATTTGGCTCATGAGACGATGCTGTGTGGCGGGATGCATGTACATGTCTGTGTGTCTGTCTGCCTTGTAACTTTGGAAGCCATTAACCAAATTCAATCACATTTGACAGCAGGACTGTAGATTTGAAGATATGCAGCTCCTGTAAGCTGCTGGAAAACAGTACAGTACTGGAGCTGGAGATTTTGTTGAAAGAAAGACAACAATGTTAGGTCCACCCTTATTAGACATTAAAGAATCCATATAGGAAGGATATTTTGAATGCCCTACCTGTAAGAACAGCTTTAATCTGTTAATGACCTATCAGATACCACAGAAATCACCAGCTGCTTCTGTTTTCTCTGTGGCACCGAATAAGTCACAAACACATGCATAAGCTTTCTTTCTTTTTTTATCTCTTCTCTTCTCTTCTCTTCTCTTCTCTTCTCTTCTCTTCTCTTCTCTTCTCTTCTCTTCTCTTCTCTTCTCTTTCTTTCTTTCTTTCTTTCTTTTCTTTTCTTTTCTTTCTTTCCTTCTTTCTCTGCCTCTCTCTCTCTTAATACCTCTCTTTGTCTCTTTTTTTCCACTAATAAGGGACCTCCTGCTGCGACCTTAGTGCTACCCTCTTAGAAGTCAACCAACCAGCAGACAAAAATCACTTGGACACGAGCTCCATGAAACCTGCTGTCCACCTCCTATTTTTTCCCTCTTCTAATGCTTGGAAAGGGAGTTCCAGAAGGTGTAAGAAACACTTATTAGCTTATTATTTGAGGTAAATCTAATCAACAGATGATCTGTCATAATGACATTTCTCCAAATATAAAAGGAGAAAAAGCCTGGGGACATGGCAGTGATAAGTTTCCCACCCAAGACAAACCAAGGTGAGCCCTATTGGGTCACAGTGTGACTGATCACTGTGGTTGTACCCTGTCACATATCTTGTAAGGAAGCTCACATCTTCTTGTGGGTAGGTTAGTACTGTTTCTCATTATTAATATGGCTCTGTAGGTGTGCCAGGCCCTTTCCAGACTAATTAAATAAAAGGTCTCTGCCCCAAGGAACTAACCCAGCAAGGGATGACAATAAACAACAAGAGGAAGAGGGTTACGCAAGTGAAAGATCATGAGATACATCTCATGTTGTACCAGTATGTTGGGCCAAATCCTCAAGTAATTACATAAAGCCCAATTTTGCCAAGTTGTTCATTGTTAAGTTGCTCCACCCTCATGTAAGAAATCCCATTGAATTCACTTAATGAGAAAAAAATACAGAGAGGGGAATGATCACACCTGCAGCCCAAGAAAGTGGATCTGGTTGTGGGGAAAGGTTTATCAGGAGATAAAGAGTACAACTGAGCTTTCAGCTGTTATCTGGGTGATACATGGATATTTTGTTTTATTAAACATTGCAACAACGTGGAACGATGCACTTGGATTCCCTTGAAATTATTTTCTGATTCAGTCATTATGGCTGGGTGCTATAAGGCACTTAGGAATCAATGGGAGACAAGTGTCCCTGAGAATCTAGCTTCGTATCTTTAAAACTGGATCTTCTGCATCAGCTATCAATTCCCATCTCTCTCTCAGAAAGACCTTGTCTGAGAGGTTCCCTCCTTCCTGAAGCCACAATGACTCACACTTACAGTTGACATTCAAGGAACAAAGAAGTCTTCAGCATCTATCTTGATGTTCATTTGGGCCAAGATGGCAAGTCCCAATCTGCTTTGCTTTGAGCTTGGAGAAAGAGGGGCTGATGCTATAAAGATCAAAGCAGGTCCACGCTCCCCTGACGTTATTCTGCTTAAATGTAGGGTTTGGGGATAATTCCCAGCTCTAGTTTCAGGAAAATCTCCTACATTTCGTCTGTGAGTCTTGGTCTTTCAAGAAAGCAAATGCTTCTGTACCAAAGGAATCTAGGTCTATGGCAAATAAGAGCTCTGTTGTTGGGAGATCTTTTTTTATTTTTTTTTTCCACTGGATCTAGGCCATAGACAGCTGAAATACAATTCCCAGAAGTGGGCAAACAACTGCAGGGAGGGAATAGTTGGGAGTGGGACTGTGTTCAGGTACGTAGGTTGAAGGCAAAGGAAACTTTGTGTATGTTGGCTCTGAAACCATGTGAGGTAGAGGGTGGTACAGAGAAAAACTCAGACGGTAGCTCACCTCCCTCTTCCCCAGGGGCAAATGCCTTATTTTCAGTTAGGAATGGATACATAATAAAGGAGCCAGCTCTGTTGCAGTCATGATGCAGAACCTGGCAGTGCCTGTTTCAGAATGCTGGCTTAAGCATAAACAATACCACATGAGAACAGGGAGAATGATGATGGACCCGAAATTTGTTAAACTACTTGCAGAGCACACATTTTGCCTGTGCTCTGACAACCAGCGCTCTCACAGAGCTTCCTGAGGCCTATGTGCTCTCAGGGGACTTTCTGCCCTCAGTGAGCAGGATGCTGAGACTCTTGTTGTTCCTTTTTGGACGAGGTCAGCTCATAGAGAAGAAGGGTCAGGGCATCAGGGATCTTATGAAGAAGCTGATGTGGTACTCTGTGAAAACCAGGGCCTTGCATTTGTCATTCCACTGTCACCACTTGTCCCAGCTCCTGACCAGTGCTGCCCAGCCAATCCAGCCCTGACAGGGTATAGATATGCATCCCAGGAAGCACAGATGGATGTCTGCTTAGCACCATCAGGGACTTGAGTTACCCCAGGCTCCTGTTTGTGCTGCCTGCCAGAAATGAAATAACCCAGCGGCTCAGGCAGGGGACTCGAGAGGGAAACTGATACAGAGCGGTTAATACAACACCAGTCCTTTACACTGAGGATGAGCCACTCACTTCTGAGCAACATAAGAAATCCACTCCAGCTGAAAAGCATATGTTTCTTTTCTCTTTACAGCAAAGCTCCCATTTCAGGCACAGGTATTATTTGTTTCTCGAAATCCCCTTTCCTTGTGTCTGCTTTGCTGACCTGATCATCTGAGAGCCCTGAGAGTGGTAGTTATCCCTTTCTACTATTGTTTGCTGTCAAGACCAGTTTGGAAGTGCTGTGTGCATGTGTGTTTGCTTTGTTTCTCTTGCTAGTTGTTGTTGGGTTTTTTTTTCCTTTTCTCTGGGCTTAGATGTACACAAATACAACAAAGAAATCAGAAGCGGGAGGACTGTGGCATGCAAATCTGTCAGTGTGCTAGTCAATTAGTGTATTGTTACAAGTGAAACACCACCAGCCTGGTGAGAAAAAGGAAGTGCCAGGTGCTAAAAGGACAACCAGGCAGTTTTTGGTGTAGCACACCAGACAGGTTTTTCTGTCTTCAAGAAGTTTACTTGTTCTTTCTCACATACAGATGAGTAAAACTGGAGGGCATCTCTTGATTCTCCAAATTGTATCTCTTCTCTCTTTTAAACTCTTCCATGAGCTGAAAATGGTTCATGTGGAAGGAAGTTTCTTGGTGTGTATTTGATCTCGTTGCACCAACTGCAAGTTGTTCAGGTCTTTCACCCTAGTCTTTCTTCAGCTAGTGTGTATTTATTTAGTTTCAGTTTATGCCATTTGTTGTGTTCATGTTGTCTTTTAGTTTAAATAGATATTTTTTTCTCCCTATTTGCTCTCCTGATGTATTTATATATAAATCAGCACTGTTGTCCCAGTCCTTGCTTTGTTGAGCTAAACAAGCCAAGATGTATCTACTTTTTCTGTGTCATGGGTTCACTATTTCCTGACATATTTCAGCACTGTAGCTTTGTACTGTGAGATCATTTCTCCTCAATACAGGTAACTAGGACCTGTTTTGTTGCTTTGGAGGTTGTCCTCCACGTGTTTTGTGCAGATCAATACAGAAATCCGCCTCTCCTTATGGGAAATACGTTGTGAGGCACATTTTTGGTAGCCAGGTCACTTGCCCTCTTTTAATGCTTGGTCCAATTCTGTTTAATGCTGAGGGGATGAGTGCATCCTCAGTAGGTTCAGAGGTGACACAAAGTTGGGTGGGAGTGATGAGCAGCTGGAGGGTGGGAAGGCTCTGCAGAAGGATCTGGACAGGCTGGATCCATGGGCTGAGGACAACTGGATGAGGTTCAACAAGGCAAAGTGCCGGGTCCTGCCCTTGGGTCACAACAACTCCTTCCAGGGCCGCAGGCTTGGGGAAGAGTGTCTGAACAGGACCTGGAGATGTTGGCTGACAGCTGGATAAGCCAGCTGTGCCCAGGTGGCCAAGAAGACCAATGGCATCCTGGCTTGGATCAAAAATAGTGTGGCCAGCAGGACCAGGGCAGTGATTGTGCCCCCAAACTCCACACCTCAAGTCCTGTGCTCACTTTTGGGCTCCTGGATTAGATGAACTTTAAAGGTCTCTTCCAAGATAAACTACTCTATAAGTCTATAAAGAAAGACATTGAGTGCTGGAGCTTGTCCAGAGAAGAAAAACATAAGCTGGTGAGAAGAAAAACATAAGCTGGTGAAGTCCTTATGTGACTTACTTAGAGAGTAAGTCACATAAGGAGCAGCTAAGAGAACTGGGGTTGTTTAGTCTGGAAAAAAGGAGAATTAGGGGGTCCTTATTGCCTTCCACAACTGCCTGGAAGGAGGTTGTAGTGAAGTGGGGGTTGATTTTTTCTCTTAAATAACAAGCGACAGGACAAGAGAAAAGTGAACATTTAGATTGGATGTGAGGAAAAAAGTGTCTTCAGCAATTGAATAGTTTGCCCAGGTAAGCGGTGGAATCACCATTCCTGGAGGAATTTAAATGGCACGTGGGGATATGATTCAGTGGTGGCCCTGGCAGTGCTGGGTTAATGGCTGGACTCAGTGATCTAAAAGATCTCTTCCAAACTAAATGATTCTATAATTCTATGATCCATGCATCCCACTTTTCAGAAATAAATTCAGTCCCCAAACTGATTTCTGAAGAACTGTAGTCATAATTTCCTTCCACCTCAGTACATCCTCTCTCAGCACTACCTGTTGCAATTTCTGACTTAGTGACTCCCCTTTCCATCATAAAATTCCTCTCCTGATCTCCATATTCTACCACTTAATAATTTCTTATGAGGTACCATATGAGATGCTTTACTGAAGTCCAGATAGATTAGACCTGCTACCTTTTCTTCATTAGAAAATCAGTTATCTATCAAAACAAATGATTAGGTCAGTTGAGAGTGATCTATCTTTTCTAAAACACGTGTTTTATTTCAATTTTCATTTGCATCCAGGCCTTTAATTAATCTTTATTGCTGAATGTGTTCCATAATCTGACTTATTGCTGATGCCAGCCAACATCTTCCAGTTTAAAAGATCTACAAAGTCCTAAGTTCAAATAGTTAAAGTTAGTCACAGTCAGCATTTGTGCCTACATTCAGACAAGTAAACAAATGGTCCAGGGTTCATTCTCTGATCCCAAAAATCATGGCAGGGCATGGCTTGAGATGGTACACCTACACTTAAAAATCCAACTTCCCACCAAAATAAAAAGTTGTCCCATGGGTACTCTGTACTGGGAATAATGCACATGATGTCTTCTCAACCACACCTCAGCATGTCAGGTGCCACAGGACAAAACTTGCTAGGGACAGAGCTCAGAGCAGGGCAATCACATGCCCTGGCCTTGTTTAATATGCTAGTTTAGGCAAAACTAATGATTCTTTGTGCCTTTTCTCAGACCTCTGCAGGGAGATTGCTTAGTTTTCCCTTGAGCCAACAGTAATTTTAAGAAAATGCTTCATACTCCCATCCCTCTTTTCCATTAGCCTTTATGCCTCTAAGCCTGTGTTCAGCATTCCCATCCTTTAACTGGAAACTTTTGTGATTTGTTTGAATTTCCTTTGCAAATTCTAGGTGGGTTTGACTTGTGGCAATTCTTCCACTTGGTGGCTTTGTTTCAGCCATCATATTTCAGCCATTAAAAATTTCAGAGTCAGGTTTGGGGTGGGGGTGAACCTGTCTCCCTCCAGAGCCTATGGCTGACCTGAAGCACTCGTCTCCATTCTGAACCCTTAGAAACTGGGGGAGAAACATCTCATCCTATATTTAAACAACCCTCTTTTTATTTGCTCACTCTTATTCTCACTACAATGAGCTATTAACAAGAAAATTGAATGTTTTAGGTGAGGTCTTCAATCCAGATGCAGCTCTATTGGATCTGTGGTGATTTTCACGGGCTGAAACCTGTGCCTGCAGCTGGAGAACCAGGATGAGAAAGGTTTGACGCCATATTTTTCCTACACAAGTCAGACACAAATGGGATTGTTGCTCCCATGTACAGATTTTTTTCCTCCCCACCCCTGTGACGTGAAGCATAAGGCTGCACATTTCAGCTACTTTTTGGATAGAGGCAATAATTTCTTAATTTGCCCCGAAGGGGCACGCGCATAAGTGGGGAGGAAAAAAATTAAGAGCTTGTGGAATTGATTGGAGGAGAGATGCATCTTGTTCAAACTAGAAGTGAAAATATATTCCAAAGGAGAAATCATTAGCATTTTCATTAAATGCCAAAGAGTGTGACTATTAGACCTACCTCAGGCAACCCTGAGGTTGAAAACTTTTCAACAAGATTTAATTGATCCAGATGGATTGAGGTTGTTTTTGTTTTTTACCCCTTCCACCCTTCTACCCCCTGCTTAAATCTCTGTACTCCATCACCTGTGAGAAAACCCCAAACCGAACCAAATTAAAATAAATAAACAACGCCTTCAGCCCACGCCCTGGAATGAAAACTGCAGTGTAATATGAAATGTGTCCTGATTGTCTTGTTATGGAGCCTGGTGACTCACCAACTGCTACAATTGGGGTTAGATAAAATAAAGGGATTATAATTAAGGAGGCAGCAGGAGGATGTTAACTGGGCAGTCAGAGGAGGCAGGCCCATTACAGACCCAGGTATGCTGGGAGCCCTGCCAGGGTTCTGTGGACACACGGCTCAGGTGAGGGATCTGCAGCAGAGGGTCTGCTTGAAAAGACTCAACAAGGCCCAGTTTGGCTGAGCTACTTCAGTATACTGGGAGGAGGGGGGTCCCCAGCTCCTGCTTGGTCTTCTGTAGGTATCCCCCAAAAATGCACAGTTCCCAACTGCTCTGAAGATGGGTGGTGAAGGGCTCACCTGACAGTCCTGGTTAAGGGAAGTCATGGAAGTATTGCTTGAGTTGTTGAGAATTTAGCATTATTTCTGGGCAGCGTTTTGATCCTGAACCTCGATGTCAGGCCCTGTTTCCTTTGAAGAGAAATGTGAATCAGCCCTCTGGACCCAGAAACCCACCTCTGGTTGCTATAAATAGAGCCAGTGCAGGCACATCCTCCATGGCAGTGAGGAGCAACTTTACTACTGGTGGGGAAGAAAACAGCAGCTTGGTGCCACATGACTATTAGGTTTAGACTACATGCTTGGAACAGAGGAAGCAATATTTTAACCTTGTTGGATAGAAGATCATGCAGGAAGCAGGCAGGTTGGACCTTCCAGCACTTATCATACCAACAGAGATATTTTTTCTGTCCTCATATTTTCAGTTAGTTTTTTGGTTCTTGGATTCCTGAAGAAAAATGACTGCAGAAATAATTCTGTTAAAATCTCCTGTGTACTTCCCATATTACTTCCAGCAGCCTGAGTGGGCTTGCCTCAAAGTCCCAAAGCCAGGTGGATGGCATGATGTGTTTCACATGACACCATGCCAGAGCAGGGCCACAAATGATCTATGGCCAGTACAAATGCTTCTTGTGTAAGCCCATGCAAGCCACTTGCCTGGGTGCAAAGCACCTGGTGCTTCAGTTTGGGATGGCTTAATACCTCCAGTAATTATCTGAAGGAGACCTGAACACTCTCATGATTAAATATCAGGTTAGAACTGGACCTGAGATGAAATCTGTGAAAATGCAGTCGTGTTTGGGAAGGTTGCAGGAGTCATCCAGGGCTGTGACTGTGGTATCAGAGTTTCTTGGAAGGAAGAGTGTGATGATTTCTCTAGTGAAAACAATAATGGCAGTTTTGGTAGGATGTTCTGTATTATTCCCCAGGCTGGAATTTTGCCAGGACATAGGAATTCAAGTGCCTGAATGCAATGCTTCACTGGTGGAGTAGGTAGGTGGCTGAGCCTGAAGCTTGCTCCAAAACTTCACCCTGAATTCAGCCACATGTGTGACCCTGTTTCCTCATGCTCCTCTGTCCATCAGTATCTGCCTGTTGTCACTCATCTGTCACTTACACTGGAGATGCCCTGGGGCTGGTATCCCCTCTTTGTTCAGGGCTTGTGCAGCCTCTTGCACAATGAGCCCTGTGGTAACACGGCCAAACAACAATTGCTAAGGGTGAAAGATCGCCAGGTTGCAGATGGCAAAACCAGTCCTCAGGACTGGCTGTGTAATAGAATAACAACAACAAATTCATAATAATGATGGCAGGAGTAATGAATGGTTATATTCAAATGTTAGCTAGCTGGAGCTCGCCACTTGTCTCTTCTGCAGTTACAATAAAATTTATTCTCCTTGCTGAACATGTATTTGCCTGCATTGCCATTGTGCTCCTCACAGTTTTTCTATTTGCTTTGCTGTATCTTTCTCAATTAAAAGAAAAAAAAAAAAGAAGAAATAAAAATCAAATCACATGGCATCAAAGAGCTACATCAGGAGGTCATTGCATCAAATGCTGCCGCTAGTTTAATAAAGGAACTGACTAATATACTCATTAGTGGTGCTCGTTGCTAATGCCCAATCAGATAATGAAATTGAAATATCATGTTTTAGGGTGTAATCAGGATCCCTGCAGGTGCTGGGATGGAATTGCCCCATAGGTACAGCATTACACAGTTAACTAGGTGTGTTACTTGACGGGGTGTTTCAGCTTCCCAAGCCTGCGGGTAGGAAGAGGTGAGCAGGACTTTCAGCATAGCTAGTGAGAATGGGGAATTGGTTGGAAACAAGGGAAAAATGCTGAGGAGACCTGGGTTTAAGTTGATTGAGGCAGCTGGGAGCAAATGGCAAGTGTCAAGCCACCTAGGGGACCAGGTGGGACAAGGTGGATGTGTGGAGATGCAGTGCTGGCCCTTTGGGAGGACACACCACGCTGCCTGCAGACGAGGAGCTCCTTGGGTTGGCTGGGCACTGGTGGGTGTGTGCACATACAGACACTGAAGCAGGACTCCTGCGAACATCAAAGGCTTCACTGCCTCCCTGGCATTTAAACATTTAAAAAGTAGAGAAGGAAAGACCAGCGTGAATGCAAAATCCCAATGTGTGGAATTGGAGCTGGGGGAATCCTGCTAGACCACCCCACTGAGTGGGGGTACCAGGCTGCTTTTATCTCCAGCTCTGAGTTGCAAAGCCCTTGGTTAGCAGGCAGTAGCAAGAAGGGATGGTCCTTGCTTCCCTGGGTCTACAGAGTCACCGACACAAGGCTTTTAATCCCCAGTGTCCCAGAGAAGGTGCAGTAGCAGCCTCATTGTCCAAAGATGACAGACAAGCATGTCACAAACTTTCTCTTCCCATCTCAAACATTTGCCTTCTAAGTTTTCCACTAAGTGGCTAAGTCCATAGAAGTTCCCAGCATTCTTTTTTTTTTTTTTTTTTTTTAACTGCATTTTTTTAAAATAGAAAAAAATGAAAACACATAAAAAAATTCAAACCCAGCCTCAGTCTAATCAATGCTACCAGATTTTGGGTAAACCGGGCTCAATGACAAGAGTTTTCCAGAGGAATTTGTTCTGTATGGAAGCTAACTTTAAACACTTTTCTTTATTGCCAGATGATTTAATACTGGATGAGCCAATGAAAGACTTCAGAGACGTTCAAATTACTTCCCAAGTTGCTCACAGAATATGTTCTGCTGAGACAACACCAGGCTAGAGACTTCAGTGGGATTAGCAGAAAAACAAAGTTTTTTTTTTCACTAGAGTATTTTAGATTCTCTTCCAGTCTTTATTTATTTTTATTTTTTTTCTCTCTCCTCCTCCTAATTAATTAATAATAAAATCTTACATGTCAATAACAGCTCCTCCTGGCTAGTCCCTCTCAACATTTTCTATTTGTCCTCTTCCTTCAGCTTCCCAGAACTTCCTCCTTTCACTTTTTTGTTCATGTACTGTCCTGGTGTTCATGTACTGTTCATGTATAATCCTTTCAGAAGAAGCAGTGAGCTCACCCAGTACTTACACACCTATTGTCAAGTCCTTCAGAAGAGGGATAAAAGAGGTGGGGCAGAGGAAAGTGAATGTCCCTTTCTGGGGTATCTCAGAGAAAAAAATCGTTGCTTAACTCCAGGAGAGGGCTCAGGGCTGTGAATTATCTGGGAAGGGAGATGTCCTCTTGCTGCCCAGAATATGGTACCTGTATCCTACAGGGAGACACAATTTCAAACATTTCATTTTTTTATCTTTTCCCCTTGGCATTCTCTATTGGGTAATTTAGGCAGATCCTGACCCTGTGCAGACAGACTGCTATGAAATCTGTTTTTAGGTGGATTCTACAGGGAGATCTATGGCAATCAGGTCCCTCTATAATTACACTTAAACACCTAAAGCTATGGCTGTGTTGATAAACTAAACAGGGCCAGAGCTCAAGCCCAGGTGCTGGCACATGATCTCCCAAACTCTCCAACGTTTAGCATGGTCCCTGGTGATGGTTTTGTCCTGTTCCAACTAGCACTCTCCCAGACAATGCCTGGGCATGGTCCAGGGACAGCCTGGGCCAAGGAGCATCACCACAGGCGGTTCAGATGCAGCCCCCCCAGTTTTGGAAGGAGAGGCGCTTATCAGCAGGGACGCAAACTGGTCTGTGCCAATTGGCCTCTGGGCCAGAGAACAGCCCCATGCATGTCTTATTTACTAGAATAGATGAAGTTAAATGCTTCCAAGAATGTAGCCTGAGATGCTGAATAGGGACTTGGGAGCATGGATGGGATCGTAGAGCTGGAAAAAAAATAAAGAGGATAAAAGTGGTGATTGGTTTTTCCAAATATTAACCAGTTCCTTCCTACGGATCTGCTGTGCACAGCTTCATTTCTAGAAATCCTAAAAGGGACCAGATTTCTTATTGCCTTTTTCTGCTGCTGCTGTTTTCTTGTGCAATCATAATCCACTTGTGGCCACTTCCCAGATAAAACAGTATGAAAGTTATGAAGGTAGACAACTAAAGTAGCAAGTCATGGTTATTAAATACTGGAATGGAAGTGAATTTTTTAGCTGAAACAAGGTGTTCTGGTGTTTTCCTTCAGGCTCTTGTCAGGAGTGTTTGATGCCTCTGTCATAACTTGGTGAAACAAGATTTTTCACTCCCTCCAACCTGCTCCAGTGCAATATTGGGTGGAAGGTCGTAATAAGACTTCAGTGCTGCAGGTGAGAATAAATCTGGTGAGATGACACTGGCCCATTCTCACAGCATGAAATGAAAGTTGGTGTATTGGTATCCCTTGCCACGAGCACTCAACTTCCTGGGTGAACAATGGAGCCTGTGTTCGTGCAGCACCTCGTGGAGGGGTGTCCTTGTCCCCAGCCAGCTCACCAAGCAATGTGGCACCACAAGCACTGAGCCCCACAGAGCACCCACACGCTTCAAACTGGGGGTCTGTGCTCCAAAATCTTTGCTGCAGTCATCTTGATGTTAACCTTTAGATGAATTTCTCAGCCCACTGGTAATTTGCTGAATTGGACAAAGTACTAGAGAAGGAAAAGAAAATCAAGCCGGCTTTTAAATTCTGACTTTGGGGCTTATTTTGACTTAATCTACTCAAATTTCTGCCTATATAAAATTTAAGTTTCTTGCATTAGAAATTACGGGACTAATTTTTAATGTGATGTGTGTGTGTGTATTACAAACAGAGGTGTGTGTAATAGGTATGTGTGCGTATTCTTGATCACTGGGTGGATACATCATGTTACGATCCCTGATTCCTGGGGCAATGGAGACCCTGTTTAAAACCATGGTCCTGCTGGGCTTAGACACGTGGCTGCTCAGAGATGAGGTGTCAGCAGTTATCTGGCCCAAGGGGTGGAAGATCAGCCTCACAGCCTCTTCCCAGTATCCTGCTTTCTCATGGGCATTTCTCTCTGGTGTATGTGTTACTAGGACATCTTGAGGCAAAGTCTCCACTCCTGTATGTGTCATTTGGGTGTCTGGAGGTGACATGGTTAAGGCTGAAGAAGAAGACATTGGCAGAGCTTAGCTAAGCCCAGCCTGATGGAGTTATCAGTCGTGATCTTAACTAGAAGGTCCTTTTTCTGCTCACTTACCCTTGCACACACGCACATAATTGCAGTGTGAATTCATAATATAAACCATGATGTAATAGACACCAACTCAACTCAACTTAATTACTGTACAAATGAACAACAACTTAAATCACAAGCAGAGTCCCATTAAAAGTAATCAGATCCTGGGTGGGGAGATGGTTAAAGGTGGTGTTTGAACTCCAAAGAAAAATATGCTCTTGTTTGGACATAATTTGATTTTTTTTAATTGTTATTTTTTCTTCCACAGTGTATTTTTGCTTGCTTGCTCTCTCTCTCTCTCTCTCCCTGGCTCTCTCTCATTTTAATTTTTTCAACCTTTTCCTGATAAACCAAACTAGTCTAGACATATCTTTTGAGAGCAAACGTTCTCTAAGCTATGTTCATTCCTTGTGAGTTTGTACGTTAATCATTAAATATAATTAATTAGAACATCTTGTAATTAACTTGGAAAGCAAAATTATACAAGGGAATGAGTTTGTAACCACATCACATTTGAAATAAAAATAAAACTTAGACTAAAAGGAATAACTGCTCTTTGGAATTAGATGAGTAACAATGTTGGATTGGCTCCCCCGAAGCTGTAATGTTGGCTCCGAACTCATTCACATATATCGGCCATATTTCACATTGATACATTCACTCACACACATGTGTGTGCACACATTCTTGTGCCACAGTCTGGAGTTAGCCACCACTGCTTTAATCCACCCCTGTGCCTTCTGGTGCCTCTGCACTGTGGAGGGACTCTGCAAACACGCCATCGAACACCCTTAGGGCTGCTTGGACTTGCCCTGGCTAGTTCTGATGGCCTTTTGGGGTGTGATACTGGCTGGAAATTGTGGCTTTTCATGGCAGGCTTTGCTGCCAAGGCAGGTGAGAGGTGGCAGGGGCTGGCAGGCAGCTGACCATGGGTCTACCCCCCAGCTGGAGATTCCTGGTCTGAAGGAATCCTCATGTCCGTGCTGGGACCCATTCCCAAGTCCGCCAGTTCTCCAAAAAGCTGGTCCTGGGCTGACCTGTGGAGCACAGCTAATGAACCCCCTTAGGTCTGCTTCCACAAAAAAAAGGGGGAATCTCTTCTTGCAAAACAATTCTTCTCATCAGAAGTTAAATACCACAGTTATTTCCTTGCAAGTGCAAAGAGTCCTGCCATCCTTGCTTGACTGAAAAATTTGTAGATGTCCTCTGAGACAGAAACTTCACTGTGACCAAAACAAACACACCTGCTCATGGCTACTGCAGCATCCCACAGTAAGATACTGGCCTGGGGCCTTTGGGTCAAGAAGATTGTGAGGTCTGCAGGGACAGCATTCCTGGGGATTCCTCAGCTGACTTCCTGGATGGTGTCAGGGAGACTTGAAGTGACTGTACAGCAGCTCCTGGCACTTTTCTGGGCTCTGCAACTTGCTCTCCGTATGGCTTGGGGCATGCCATTTCACCTCTGGCTTTCCTCCTCTCTGTCCTTGCTGAGTACATTGTTTTGGGATGGAAATCATTCTCCCTCTACATATTGGACTGCTGGCCAAAAGGGGTCTTTCACCTCTGTCACGTCCCCAGTTGGGACAATGCCTTCCCCAATTGCTGCCATCTGCTGAAACTGGGCAGAAGACTTAATTTCCCTAAGCTTGCTCTGGAATTTTGCTCTTTTGGCAGTAGGAATGGGGAAACCTCTCTCCAATTGCATTTCTACCCTCCACAACCAGGCAATCACTTGGCTGTGCTGCTCATCACCACCTATGCAGAGAAATTCTCCTCACATTTTTGTGGTTGGTTTTCAGGTCAATGGGCAGGAGGCAGCTGGGGAGGAGAGGGGCTAAGGTGGAGAACAGTAGAGATGGAGCAGGAGAAAGGCTCCTCACAAGATGGGAAAATGAAAGATGGAATAATCTGAAAGTACCAAAAACTAGCAAGGGGAGAGACATCATAGGTGACTGCAGTGAGGCAAAGTCCTTTTCTCTTCTGGGATTATGAGATGAGTAACAAAAGGACTTGGAAATGTGGCCTTGGATATCCCTTTCCACTCATCAGGACATTCCTGCTTTGTGCCAAGCTCTCAAACTCTTTGTTGACCCTCTTCCCTGGTTCTTAGGCTGGAAATCAGCAAAGAAGCCATCCCTCAGGTAAAACTGGCTCAGTTTGTGGAGGGTTAATTAATTTTCAGGAGGCTCAAAAATATAATCACCCCCTTGGTGAGCAGGGTGTGTTTGCTGGCTGGGATGGAGGGGGAGAGGCACTGGGAGCATAACTGTGATCTCCTTGACTCCTGCTCCTCCCTGCCTGTGGGTAGCACTGGGCAGGCACCAGGGGTGGGATGCAGCTTGCCTAATGTTGAGCAGGTTGATTTTAGACACCTAGGGTAAACCAGATGGGTTGCAGGACCTTCCCCAGGCAGATGGGAGGAACAAGCACCTCATGGAGAAGAGTATCCTATTGTAAAAAGGGGCTAAGATCCACCCAGTTCAGGTATTCAGGGTGACAAATGAAGTGCCCATCCTTTCTTCAATAGTGACATGAATCCCACACCCTAAAAGGAACTAGAGCTGGAGTTATCTTCCTGGAGAGGAGCTCCACTCTGCATCCTATCCCCATTCCTCCCATTTTCTCACCTCCACTTTAGCTGCATCTGTCCTTCTCGGTCTCTTTGCTTTGGCAAAACTCCCATTTCAGAGCAAGATAAGATGGGCCTGATCCTGACACATAAGAAAAGGTCTGCTCTGTATGGGACAAGACACCTGCCCACATTTATTGTTTTGCAGATAGAGGCCACCATGAATAAATGAGGGAGCATGCACGTGCTCCAGGAACAACAGCACTGAGCGACAATAAAAAAAAAAAAATCCAAGAGAGATGTGACAGTAGTTTTGAATAAAGCTGACACTGAGCAAACACTAGGCACAATGTGGAGGGTGATATAATAACCTGCCCTTTCAGAGTGTCACTGTGACACGTATTTAACATTCATTGGCAGCAGCAGCCCGGCTTGCTCTTCACACAGCAAGGTGCTGTGCATATATCTAGGAAAAAAAGATAGTTAAAGAGATGCACCCAGTTCACTGCCCTTTTATGCGTGGGTGTGAATCTACCTTAGTGGAGCCCATGGGAGTTTTACGACTGACTTCAGTCCCCATTAACCTCCCTGATGAGTAGTAGGAAATTAGGCATGTGTGGAGGGAAGAGTATTTATGAAAAGCAAGGTCTAATGAGAACCCGGTTTCAGAGTTAATTATGGAACAACTATTGCCGCTCCCTAACCCAATACTGCGCCTGATTCTGATCTCGCAGCATGGGAAAGCGAGATACTTTATACCCATGGGGGCTCTTGGGCTGCATATGGCTCTTGAGCAATTTAAGTGCATTTATGCCGGGTGATATCATGTGATCGGCAGTGGGACTGCAGCGATGTTGGGCTGCTGGGTAATCTGTGGGATGAAGCAAATCAGCAGGACTTGCCAGGTCATGCCCAGCCCCATCCCATCCCACAGCGGTGCAGAGAGACGGAGAAGAGCTGTTGTTATCTCCTCGGCGAACCACTCCTGCTGCTCTCCCTCCCTTCACTCTCTGATGTGCCTGATACGCGTCTTCTGTCTCTGGGCTGAATGGAAGGTGTTGGTAGATGGTTTGTAAGGTCAGCAAGATGAGCCAGCGTCGGGATCAATTGAGTAGTACCCGCGTGTATATGTAATCAGGGTCTGGCATTCTGCTAATTAAAAAGCTTAAACAAACGCATGCAAATGAGACAGATATGAACACGCAGGTGGATTGCTGGAAACAACACCCTCCACTCCTCCAATTGAGGGGGCAGCCGGTCCCAGCACTCCCTTTTGTTTTGTTGTTTCCACAAAAAAGCTGCCTGTGTTGTGGGGAAGTTTCCCCTTGGTTGAGTTCAGCGTGTATGGTCCTGGGGCATAAACAGCCTCTTGTCCCATGACACATGCTTGCCCTGGGATTATACACACACAGCTTGTCAGGGATGGCACAAAACCCTTCACTGGGAGGGTAAGGAAAAACCACTTTCCCATTTCTGTTGGCTTCATGTTTGGTGGGCTGGGTGCCTTTCAGAGAATGAAGCTCAGGTGGTCAGCAGCATGTGACAGATTTTTCTGGGTCTGATTCTTCTCTCCATGAGGGCCCAGTACATAGCAGCCCTGGGAAAACCTTCTGGAAAAGGTAGATTTCTTGCTCTAAGAATGGTACATAAAACACAGGTGAAAGCTCTGGGGCCTTAAATCAAGATGAAATTTATCATATTTTTTCAGTACAAACCAAATTCTGGGATAACTCTTAAAAATAATTGCACTTCTCTTGTCACTGCACTTCCAGAGTCCTTTGAGAACAGGGATTTTTCCCACTAACATAAATGGTCCTTTGATAATGGAAAATTTGCCTGAGTAAAGGCTGACTATTTAATGCTGTGATTAAGTCATTGCTTTAATCTGGCATAGCTCTTGAAAAATCTCCTGGAAAGAGTTACTGGAAGGGTCCTTTGAGTTCCCTTTCCCCTAGAGCCACTCATTCCCTTTGTGCTTACAGTAATGTTCATGGATCTGCATGGTGATACAGATCAGGGAACTGATCTGGCCATAAACTCAGCTGGCCAAAAAAAGGAAACAAACAAACAAACAAAAAACCCAAATAAAAAACCCTAAAGCCTCAATTTTTTTCAGCATTGTGTCAACATAAGATCCTTTGTCAGTCATAGGGAGATGGTGGGAATGAGAGGAGGCCGTGGATGCGGTTGAGGCAGTCCTTTTCATTGTACACAGTCAACAGAAAAGTGCTGGTGCCATGGAGCACACTGTGCTGAAGACAAACCCACCTTCCAGCTTGTGTGCAGGACAGTTAATATCTACCAGACGCCTGACATACTTTGCACAACTTATACTTGAAATGTCAGGTTGTGCATCAGGGTTGGAGACCAGGAGTGGAGCATGTCATGCTCCGGTTTGCTACAATGAAGGGAACTTGATAAAAAACAAAGTCAGAGGGAGATTTGCTCAACACAATTGCATGCTAGATTTCTACAAGTTTTACCTCCATAGTTGATTTTGTTACTTCTTCTGAACATGAAATTATGCTGTATTTTATTTTGGGTAGTACCGAATGTGAAAAGAACATCAGATCTTTTCCACCAATCCTTTTGGAAAACACTCTCAGATATTTCCCACATCCTCTTCTCCCTGCATGCCTTTGTAAAGGACCAAAACACTGAAAAAAGTCTCACCAGGCCTAGTTGTGTGATATTCTGTTCCATTTAAGGCATTTTAACTTCCAGTAGAACTTAGACGAAATCTTTGTCTCATAGTCACAGGCTGGGGGTTCGGCAGAGACGGGCAGAGTGGTGTGTTAATTTGTTTGGCATAGCCTTGTCATGTGGGTTTTCATTTTGCAACTCCACAACCAAAATAAAGGGTAGCAGAGATCAAAGTCATTTACTGTTTAAACTCTAATGCTCAGGGGAAGGTAGAGGTGCTGTTTCAGATAGGAAGAAGTCTCTGATTTCATGTCATTAAAACCGTATGTCTCAGTTCCTGAAAACACATAAATACACTCATAGTTGAGCTTAAAGAGAGGAGCATATGTAAATACTTTGATAAAGCTGAGGTAGGATTACATGAAGTGCTTCTTGCCCTTGTATTGACTTACTCGAGTTAGTTAATTCAGACAAAAAAGACATATAGGAATAGTAACTTTGTTTTTAACTAGATTAAAGTTAGAAGGGACAGATTAAAGCATAGAGGGGGCTTGGATGCTGAAAACAAGTTACTTGTTAGAGTTGATCTGAAAATGCCTTAATCTTTGATCAGTTCAGAAGTAGAAGTAAATTCAAATGGAGAACTCCAGCTTGTATTGGAAGTCTCCAACACTAGTTTGATTATGGGAAGAGTTTGTGACAATCCAGTCCAGATAGAGATGGAGATGCTTTGTTTCCAGAATTTGTTTCTGGAGTTGATTTGAGCCACTACATTTTCATGCTTGCTTTACTGAATCTGGTTGACCACCAAGTTAAGAATCTCCCTCTTTTTATAATATTTCTTTTTCTCCTGTAATTTAAAATTTTTTAAAATTTTTTTTCCTTTAAATCTCCTCTGAAACAGGCCTTGAGATGTTGATCCATTATAAAGCTTTGGCTGAAATTCTTGTTCCGAGGCCTTGGTGTCAACAACAGATTCCAGATTCCTGTTTACTTTAATTGGCTTTGCTTTTAGCCACAAGTAAAGATTGCAAAACAAAGGCGTGGAATGGCCATCTCCTGATTCCAGTGTGGGTCTGCAATCCCTTTTTTCCCCCTCGGGCTTCTTATGCGAATGTGTTTGTGAAACCACTTGAATCAGGAATTTTGTTTTCAAGTGGGGACCTAAATTTAGGATCCTGCATCCCTCTTTAGAAATGGAGAAAAATAACAAAAAGTCCTTACTTTTCTTCTCCATGGAGATTTCTTGGCCCCAAGAACTTTCAAGATTTTGGATGCAGAATGCCATATTTGCCATCATAAAAACTGTCAAAACTTTCCCAATCATAATCTAAGGCAGAAACTTCAGATTTTTATTTAGGTGTCTCTCAACACCATTCAGTGAATATGATCATTGCACATGGGTGCAACTGTTGTTCACAAGTATGTGAAAAAATAGGAAAAACGACCTGACTTCCCAAAGCAGAGCACTGAGATATCTCCCAATGTAATGGCTGAAGATGGCTCTTCAAGAGGAGCCACCTAATCTGCTCTCAGCCCATCCCTTACACCTGAGAGTGTTTTGGGCTGGGATTTTCCAAAGTGCTCAGGGCTGGCTGAACTCCACTATCAAAGTTACTGACAGGGATTCCCAATGATTCATTAGGAGCAGAGCTAAACCAGACCTTCTGAAGAAGTCCACAGTGAGATTCTGTCCTGAGGTGCCCACTTGCTGATGAAGGCCTCCTCCAGGGCCTTTTTATTGGTGGCTGTAGAGAGAAATTACCCAAGAAAACTGAAACTGTGCACATTGGTGGGAAAAGAAATGGTGTTGCTACTAATATTTTGCAGTTGAAGTTGATGAAATTCTTTCTGGGGAAGTTATGAAGGTCCTTCACTCTGTCATGCAACTCCTGAATTAATCTTTCCACTGCAACATGCTCCCCTGGCTGATTGACCTCTGGTATCTTTCCCACTCTGTCTGTGGTTTTGAGATGTTTATTGTTTCCATACTGGGGTGCAATGGAGATGTGTGTGTGCCCACTTGTGCATCTTGGTGTGATCTGAATGACAGAAAACTCAGGGAAAGCCCTCCTATCAAAACCCTTCAGGGACTGCAAAAGAACAGAAAGCCCCAGTGCAGGTTGGAGACTTACAGCCAAAAATGTCCAGAACAACAGCGAAAAGCATCTATCAGTCATCTTGGCTGTCTCCCTAATTCTTTATCCTTCTCAACAGGGTTTTTCAGCCTCCTCCTCCTCCTCCTTACTTCATGATTCCAGCTCTTTTATCCTGGCTGTTGGTGGTAGTAAGAGATAGATAGCACATTTGGACATATTTACCCTCATGTGGCTTGTCCTTCTCACCCCACCCATGCTCTGGCTGTGATGATGCATATCTCTGGGAGTCAGTGGGAAATCTTTTCACAAACACTCGCTGTGTGTTGTGTCTCTTGTGGGCAGAGATGTTGCTGTGTTAGCCATCATTATTTGATCTGCCTCTCTGACAAGACTGCTTTAAAGCTTAAATGTTGTTTCTGTTCTTAGCTGGGAACACACCATAGGTATAGTTATAGCTTTGCCTGCATGGCCAAGTCCAGTTCCTCAGCTATGCTGGGAATGCTGGGCTCTGTGGGATGGAAACTGGAGAACAAAATCTGAGACAAGGAGTGTTCCATGAAAGAAAGCGAATGCCTTACTGGAGCACTTTGAGAGTAAAAGTATTTTTGTGTTCTTTTAACAATACTGCCCCAAAATTTACCTCAGTTTGTACTGGAAATACTCACCAAAGTAATGGGATTTCAAAGAATTGGGTGGGAGAGGTAGAGGAGTATTGATTCTTCTTTGAAGTGCTAGAAGTGGAGGCTAAATTCAGATAATAAATGCTTCTGCATTTTGCACCCTGAATTTTGCCATTTTACTGATAATGGTTATTTATATAATTTTTTGTTGGAATAGAACTGTAAATTTCCTTTGCTCACCAAAATCAAAAACAGAACTGAACAAAACATAACAGAAATTCTTCATCATTCATCATGGTCTTGGAGTTCCTTCAGCCATGAAACCAAAATATCCACTGAGGTGGTAGTTTATCTTCTGATCCTTCCATTGTCCTGAGCTGAAAGAGTCGAGTCAATAAAACTAAGATCTAAACTCTCCTCCAGTGGGAACTCTCTCTCTTGTTCCTCACTGAGGTATCTCTTTTAGGATGTGGAAATTGAATGGGTTGCACCTGGGTTAGAGTGCTCCTCTATCTAACTTCTGCCCCAAAGAACCACAGAGGGCATAGGAAAACATGGCTGAGTGAGAGTGAGGCAGGGAGGAAAGAGTATCCTCTTTAGGTCAGGAGTAGAAATTCTCTTTAGGAGTAGCACAGGAGTGCAGGAGGGTTGATATTCCCATTTTTCTTGGGATTTCTTTGAATATGAGGATATTTTATAGGAATTCTGTAGTGTTTAAAGTCAATTATCTGTCTTTGGCACTATTAAGATCAGCTCTAGTTTTTCATTAATGGGGGTGTTTTGAGCAGTTTCTATGGTTGTGTAATGTATGTTGGCCTTTCTAGACAGAAATGACCATTCAGAATGGACTGGGAAGGGGAGAGGACAGAAAACCAATGCTCTGGAGTGGCTCAGTGAGACTTGAGAAGGGGCTGAGGAAGAGCAGAGAAAGGATTTAATTTTTCCACACCTGCTTTACACAAGGTAAGGCCTGTGGTGGCATGGCAAGACCTGCATGTCTCAGGGAATGAAGGCCACAGCAATGAGAGGAAAATCCTTGGACAGTGTGAATTGATGGAATGCCTGGGGAGTGTGATGCAACTGAAGAACTATAATTTGCCCAGAGTGCAGAGCAGGGGAAAACAAAAACAAGAGATATTATTGCATCTGTCCTGAGATGAAAAAAGAAAAAAAAAATATATAGAGGGAAGTGTGGGCACACAGTGGTGGGAAGGACTGCGTGACCTGGCCAGGGGTGTGAGGGGATTTGGTGTGCTGCTCCCATCACAATGTGGGACCATCTATCTGCCTCCCAGCCAGCAGGGCTGGGGGTAGATGAGAAACAACAGAGATCAGAATATGACCTCCAGCAATTTTGGGGGTAACAGCTACTCTGTGAGTGACATCCTGAAAACAGCCAGGGGGAAATCAGAGAGAGATAAGGTATCTGTGTCTCTCTGACCATTGTCCTCAGCCAGTTTGCAGAATTGCAGATTAGGTCCTTTTCTCTGGTCTCTCTTGCTGGTTCTCTGTGCAAGTGCCACAGGGCTGTGATAAGGAGGAGGTGGAATGGTGCTCTAAGCACACAACATTTTTCCACATGCAGCGGGATATGCTTACTGAAACAAAATATGCTGGAATCCCTCCTTTGCTTTTGCTTCTCTACATCCAGAAAAGGAATCTTGGGATGTGCAGCAGAGGAAGGAGAGAGGGTTTATGGGAGGGCTGTGGAAAAGGGGTTTGGCACCCTCTGTGCAAAAAAGTCTCCTTACGCTTCCAGCATGGGTCTGCATCTCGCTGCCACAGTGTGACCACTGCACACTCAAACCTGCAGCAGACACTGTTCTTCTCCCTCCACCCATCCCTTCCTCACTCCACAGAGCACCCCAGGGCCCCCCCAGCATCTCAGGGAGATCATCACTGGTGCAGGCAGCTTCAAGGGGACAGCAGGCTGCCATTTCTTCGTCCTGCTCTCTTTGGTGACAGCCCCATATGATCTGCTGGCCAAACCATCCATGCAGGAGTGAGGTTGGTGCAGCTCAAACAGCAGGTGTTCTTCAGGGTGTCTGTGGCCAGATGATGGAAGATGAAAACACTCACAGGACAGAGGGAACTGTGACATGCCAGAGGAGAATGGAGATTTTTTTCAGCCAGCATGCCCAGATCTGAAACTGATCCCACAGGTGGAATTACCCTACCTCAGGGAGCAGCCCCAGCCCCCTGGGGAAGGCAGAAAATTCAGATTTTTCTGCATTTTGCTGTGAGAGGGAGGAGCAGGGCAGGTTTCTGCCCCGGGGATGCAGTCACCCTGGCAGCACAGGGGTCGGGGGTGGCCTTCATTCTTCCTGCAAGGTTGAGTCACGGGCTGTGATGAGCAAGTCTTGCATAAGCAGGAATGCCATCTCCAGTGGTAAGCTGAAAAACGCCGAGCTCTATTTTCAAAGACAGCTCAGAGGTTATTTATGTACGGAAATGCTCCTTATCTCTTAATTCCCAGACTGATGGGTGGAAGATATGCAAAGAGTGACTTCTGTCAGGGACGAGCTCACCAGCACTGCTGCTCTCTTGGCAAGGGGGAGGGCTCTCTCTGCCTTCCCTGGTAGCAATGCTGACTAAGGGCCATAGGAATCTTAATTCCTGGCCCAGAGACGGCAAGCCAAGCTATCTGATGGGCTGCTTGGCTGACAGTTAATATCCTGTCACACAGAAGTAAGTACTCATGATATAGCAGCTTTTTTTTCATTTTTTTTTATTTTTTTATTTTTGGCACCTGAGTGGGGAAGCCCAACAAATTCTCCATTTTGTGCTTAACCATCAGCTCTGCCCTGAAAGAGCCTAAAACAGAACAATTATTTTATATATAAAGAATATAATTATTAAAACAATTATTTTATATATAAAGAATATAACAGAAATCCTTGGTATCAAAAAATGTTATTTTGTTTTACCATGATTATTACTAGGCTGGATTCATAAATTCAGTCTTACTTCCTTGTGTCTGGAACATTATCAGTAGGTAGAAATTTGCAGCTGGAAATTAGTTAATGATTCCTCTGTAAGAACAGCAGACAGATGGCAATCCAGCTTCTTTTCCCTGCCTGTGCTGACACTGGCATTCGAACTAAAAGTAGTAAGACATTTATTAATGAGTGGAGTGGGCAAAAGGGAAAAAACCCAACAAAGCTAGAGCAATGAACACAGGTAATAGGGTGTCATTATTAAAGAGATATCTGTCAGAGAAGGACATGCATAAGAATTAGGTGTCCTGGAAAAGGCTATGAAAACATATCTCTACTTCTGTTTGATGGAATCACATTTCAATTTTTATGAACTTTTCACAGACTAAATATATTTGTGTCTAAAGAAATCCTGTCTCTTAGTAAGCAGTAATGACAACCCTATTTACACCGAATTACATTTTCCGACTGACTCGGCCAGAAAGAATTATTTTTCTACTGTCAGGAAAGAAAATACCTCATTAATAAATTTTTATTGGTGATGGTGGTATTCTTGGTATTGTGGATCATGTGAAGAGAAAAAGTAAAACTTATTTCATAGGATTTATAATATGAGAAAAAGAAAAAAATTGATGCCTGTTGCATGAAAAGGAATTTTCTAATATATCCCATTTGGGAGAATTGAATGAAAGTTTTTGGCTTGCTGGCTGCCTGGCTCTTGAGAGAAACCTTGAAGGCAGGGAGGCAGGATTCTCTGTTTTCTGCTTTGCTGACCTCAGCCTCAGTTTTGCTTCCCCAGTTCAGGCTGCCAGGCAGGCAGCTGCCAGTGAGGGAGCAGAGGAATCAGTGCTCAAGAGCAGAGGAGGCTGGACTGCCTTGGAGAGGAGAGAAAAGTGGGGTCCATGAACCCCATCCTGCTGTGCTGCTGGGATCAGGTTGGTTTCCCACAGCTGAGCTGGGGAGGAATGCACCTGATGCCCTGGGGAAAATAAAGTCAGGGGCTTGCTCCTTGCATCTCACCTGGAGGATGTGAAAATGGTGACTCAGGCTGTTTCGGGGTTTATGATGGAAATACCCTTTTCCTTTTTTTTTCCCCCTTTTCTTTCCCTTTTCCTTCTCACCCCTTGTTTCAACCCACAGTAGAGCAGCTCCAATCAAGAATCCTTTAGACAGCAGGATCCTGAATCAGCCCAAATCCCTGCATGTCGTCCACAGTCCTCTTGATCCCTAGGGAATGGCCAGTGCATTAAGGAGCTGCTGTGTGTGACTCAAGGTGACCAAATTAAGCCCTCTGCATGAATAGTGGTTCAAGGGTGCTGATGCATCGTTTCTTTTCTGCAGTGAGAAATTGGATGAGAAGGTTCACATGAGCTCATTCGGTCTTTATGGGCTTGAAGCAGCTTCCATTGGAGTCAATAGGAATCTTTCCATTGACTTTAATGAGAGCTAGATTGGATCCTAAATTAGTACCTTCATCCTTCAAATTGTTTAGCAGTGCCTATCCCCATCCATAATTAACATAAACTGGCTGTGATAGTCATCAACAGGAAAATTATACCAAAATGTCCTCAGTAGGTTTATTCCTGCTCTCACTGAAGATGATAGGAGTCTCATAATTAACTTCAAACAGGACTGGTTGTCTGCGTATCGTGATTATAAAATATCTTGATATATTTTTAAGGGAGAGTTCAGTTTGAGCAACTTCTTAATTGCATGTCAGGACTAAAAGGGTTGTCTGTGACCAGAGACGGCCACATTGAAAAATCAGGCAGTATTAAGGAGCATGATTTGACTTTGTGGCTACATAAATCAGTATTTGAGTTTCTCATTTGGTATTCACTGAAACGAAAACATAATCTGAGTTAATTGCTCTTCCCCAAGGTGCCTTGTTGCGCAATGTTTTATAAAATTAAAGCCTGTTAAGTACACACGAAGAAACATACTTTAGATGCAGAACATAAAATACTAGCACCTCTAATTCTGCTGTCATGTATGGTTGATTAACCTGGTACAACAGAAGCCTTGGGGAGAGTTTCTGTGCTGTTAGAAAACATATTTCCACTTAAGGGAATTTAGACAACAAAGGGATCTCGCAAATCCCATTGTTGGAGGCTAGGCTGACATTCGGGGCATCCGGGCTGTCTCACAAAGCCGTGGAAGACTAGGGGAAAAATGCAACCTGCATCCCACTTATGGATAGTTATCTATCACCCCAGTGCCTTCCACAGCAATTAACAAATAATTAATCAGGCCCTGTAGCCCTTGCCTGTTCCTGTTGGCTTCAACAGGAATTTTCCCTGGAGTTGGAGTGAGCCTGGGGTGAGGAGTGGTGGACAGCGTGGGCAGGGGGGAGATCCTGGAGAGAGCAGTGGGAAGGTCACGGTGCTGCCGTGCTCCTGGTAGGGTAAGCTGCAAGCCACCCACCTCTGAGAAACCCCAATTCTCAAAGATTTGAATTTCCTAAGCCTCTCAAATACACAGACATAACACAACTGGAGAAGAGGCACATGAGATCGAGGAGATAGACCTGGAGAGCAGCATGAGGGTTATCCATGGGGAGGACATGGTGGTCAAGGAATAACAAAAGTAATGCTGCAAGGATTTCTCCCCATTCCCAGCTACTCCAGGCTCTACCTGCAGCTTGCAGATCCTCCTTGGAGCAGGCAGGGAGCCATGGAGGGCAGATGGAGCACATCAGCAGCTGCCTGTTGGACCAGAAGCTGTGAGGGAGCATGTGGGAAGATCAGGAAGGCTTATCAGATATTTTGCAGCAGCGAAACTGCCTAGTAAGGCATAGTGTGGGAGCTGGGGGTATCCGGGTGAAGACCAGCTGGGAGCTTGCCAGGTGTGTGTGGTTTGAGTTAAGGTGAATTGAATCTTCTCCCAGGATGAAAGTGAGCCTGTATCTTGTAACAAAACCAGCTGGTGTTTCAGGTTGCTGCCTGTTTCTGCTCCTGACTTGCCCTGTGCTGCCCTCATGGCTGGCCCAGTAGCCAGTACCTCACTCTGAGCAGGTCTAAACCCTCATGTGAACAGGCAGAGGTGAGGTAAATAGGACAGGATCCCTGGATTATAAACCTGGAGCTCCTCTTTGTTTTCCCTAACGCTGTCCTCAAACACTCCATGCAGAAATCTTTGGCCTCAAGTTCTGCTAGGGAAGAGTTAGATTGGATATTGGGAAAAATGTCTTCATTGAAAGGGTGACCAAGCAATGGAAAACACTGCTCAGTGAGGTGGTGAAATCACCATTTCTAGAAAAGTTCAGGAAACACATACATGAAGCACCTGGGAGCATTGCTTAATGTTGGACCTGGCAGTGCTGTGATTGTGATTGGACTTGAGGATCTTAGAGGTCTTTTCCCAACCTTAACAATTCTATGATTCTCTTGTAATAAGATGAATGGCTCCTCAGCACTGGAGAACCATCATCTGCAGTGTTTGTTGGTCATGTTTGGCCCACACCAGCAATGCCCAGGCTGCTGAATGCAAAACTGCTTGCTGAAATGTGCACAAATGCTTTCTTTCCTGTGTGTCAGCACATCCCTTCTCAGACTTTGCAAGGAATTTTGTTTCCATCTTATTCAGCCTCAATAATTAGGGAATTTGCTGCAGCCAATGTGCCTTGAAGAATGGGAGAGGAGAGCTGGGGACATGCCAGCATGGCAAAGTGATTGTTGTCCTGGCACCTGACTTGCCTGGTCTGTGGATGAGCTGTCTACACCTGGATTATTTATTTTCAGAAAGATGGATATTTTCAGAAGGGAACTTCTCCAATCCACCCTAAGTGAAGGAGGAAAAAGGTGGGGATTTTGATTCTTTGTGACTGTTTAAGTCAGCTAACTGAAATTCTGCACATTGATTCTTTACCTTGTCGTCACCTTCAAATCTGGTAAAATGTTGAGACAAAGAACAGAATTTTACACTGCATAAGATGCATAAAGGAAGAGGATTTTTTTTTTTGGGGGGGGTTTCATGGAATGACTGTTCCCTTGACACCTGCAAAAACGAGCCTTTGAGCCTCTGCCAGAAAATTTCTTACTGTCTTATGTAGAAAAATGCTAGATCTTCTAAAGGATGTTAGAGCTATATTTCCAGCTATCCAAGCCTCTGTAGTTTTTTCAGACTTCCTAAAAATTAACAGTAATACTTCAAAAAGTTCTTTAGCTTGTTCCTGTCAGACTCCTGGGGTAGGTGTCCAGGCCTGCTCAAAAAAAATACTCCTAAATTCAGCACATGCTGCCTCACCCCCTTCTCTCCTGCTGTTTACTATTCCACCCACACCACGGTGGAGCTGCTGCAGATTGTGCTGGGGCTGTGCAGGTGTCTGAGGCTGGAAATTTCAGCTGCTTCCTTTGCCATCCCTGAACTTTGCCACGACAGACACTGGGAGCAATGGGGAATCCGACCTGTGAGTCAAACACGACATTCACTGGCTGGTTGCATGAAATGTAACCCACAGCATCATTCAGCCCTCTAGGCTGGAATCTGTTTGCCTTAATTATGGACAGCTGTAAAAAACTGAGAAAGATGCAAGAAATGAGATTCCACAAGCCCTTCTAGTGGTTCTGCCTGGCCTTAAGCACTGGGAAACCTCTTGAATGTGTTGGCTGATGCTCCAGCATGCACCATACCCTACGTGACCTCTGTGAATATCCTACGTGTGGCTACAGTAATTCCAACATTGAGTAATGTCTCCAGTCTTTCAAGAGCTGTACAAATTGCAACTGAGCTTTCATACTGACTCTGCTAGCAAGATCACCTACACATTCTCACAGCAATTCCAGCTTTAAGCTAAGGTGGAAATGTGCTGGTATATAAATCCTGCCATTCTGGCTCTTTGAACATGAATGCTATCAGTTTTCAAAGTTAGCCAGATAGGACAAATATGTTCCTTTATGGGATCCTTTCTTTTGATCACTGAGGGTATATCAACACCTGGTAATTTCTCTGAGGCCTGCTATGGTGCAGGCTGTCTTTCTCCAAAGACTATGGAAAACATCCAGGGCGATGGTTTTTGTAGGCCAGAATTAATGTTGTGAATAATTTGGATACTGTCGTCCTCCTAGCCCTGTATTTCACACACAAGGAAATACAAGAAATCGTGTGGCTTATTTGATAGACCCCAGCATTGAACTCAGGAATTTTTGGCTCACAGCCCTGTGCTCAAACCCTTTCTCCTCCAGCACTCAAATAAGAGCCTGGTATGTTCTCAGTAATAACATCCAGTGATTTGTGCAAGTGTAATAGAACAATGCCATATGGTTTGGTTCCTGGGCCAAATTCACATTTTGGCTTCACTCCACTGGCTGTAACAAAACGAGGCAAATGGGAACATTTGACTCGGTGTGTTTCCAGTCTGTAGGGACTGTAGAGGTGGTCCTGTGGTTTTAACATGGAACTGTTTTGCTGTGATGCTTCTTCATTTTGGACATGAGAAGTTTCAGGGAGAAGCAGCTGCTTGCATTGTACTGGAGACTTCATGGGATTTGCCCAAAGGAAATGTTTCCACCATTTCCATCAATGCCCACTTAGCAGTGACATTCCAGTTGCTTACCCTTACAAATCTGGAGAAGTGTTATTCTAATTCTGCATCTGTTGAAAGGATTTTTGATGTCTCTGGTCATCCCATCTACAAGAGGGTCTTTTCTGGATTATTTTAACTAAAGGACAGCCACTAACCAAGAATGGCAAATAATCCATCTGTCTTATGTGGGGAAGCTTAAAACAAATGTCTGCTGTGTTGAAGCTGGTTGAGTGAGAATTATCCAAGTGCCTCATACATCGATTACAATACTTGAAAAAACTGCTAACTCCAGGTTCCAAGAAGGACCAAAGCACACTTATCTTCATTTTATAGAAAGACAGGCAAGATATATGGACACAAAAATGTCTGTGGTGAGCCTGAAAATGAACCCTTCATACACAGCTTTCTGGGTTGATGCCACAACCTTCTTATGGAATTGTGGAGCTAAATTTGCTCATCATTTATGTATTGCCTTTTGTTGAAATCTTTGATTTCTTTTTTTCTTGGTTTTAATTTTCCTCTTAGGAAGCTTAAAAAAAATCAAATTAACACTCCTTAAAATATTTCCTAAGAATTTAGATTAACAGTCTTCAAAAAGGACTGAGAATCCTTCCAAATAAAAAACCCCAAAATATATTTTCTCAGTAAAAACTGAACTCCTACAGTGATATTCCTCTCTTCCTCCCGTAGTAAATCTTGACATTTATCTTGAAATATATCAGCATAATAAATGAAGTATATTGATAACATAACAGGAATAAAAAGTTTCATAATATCCCAAGAAATCCTGAGGGAGCTTTAGCTTTGCTACTGAATTTAGGGAAAAAATAATTCTAGCATTAGTGAAAATATTGATCTATAAGAGACAGAGGGAAGAAATGCCTTGCTGAATATATTATCTGTGAGGCGAGAAGACAAAATGACTGAATATTACATGTAGTGTATGTTGCCCTCCAGGCTTTGCTCCAAACTTACAAGGAAAAACATAAAAACCAGGCTGAAAATAAAAAAAAAATGGAAAACCTATCTTTTAGTTTGGAATGACTTCTTCAGGAAATAGAGCTCTTCAAATGTCTCCATGACTTAGGGAAGAAGGGGAAGTGATTTGTAGAGGTGTACGTGTCTAATCAAGCTTTCTGAGCCAGTCGCTGCACTGGGCTGGGATGTTATTTATGACAAAGAGTTTTAAAGGTCACTTGGAACGACGGAGTATCTTTGATGGGTGACATTCTAGCCCAGTGGGAAACATGGCACAAATTAGCAGTTATGGAGACTTTCTGTTTCAGTTTCAGACACTTTAAATCAGTGAAAAAAGAGAAATATTTTCCAATACAGGATCATGTAGGGACAGGACAAGGGGGGATGGCTGCAATCTGAAAGAGAGTAAATTGAGATTAGATATTAAGAAAAAAATTCTTTTCTGTGAGGGTCGTGAGGCAATGGAAAAGGATGCCCAGAGAAGTTGTGGAAGCCTCATCCTTGGAAGTGTCCAAGGCCAGGTTGGACAGGGCTTGGAGCAACCTGGTCTAGTGGAAGGTGTCCCTGCTCATGGCAGGATGGTGGCACAAGATGAGCTTTAAAGTCTCTTCCAACCCAAACCATTCTGTGATTTTATGATTCCATTCCTTTCTAAATATTACAGCTATTATTGTATAACTATTACCACTATTATCTAAATATTACAAGTATTATTCTAAATATTGCAACTAGTATTTTCTCTAAAACAAGAAAAAGAAGAAATTCAGTGACTAAAGCAGAGACTAGGTATGGATTAATCACAAATAATTTTATCTTTCTAAAATTTAGGAGTCTGATACAAACTAGCTCTCTGGATTCCTGCTATTCTTGCTGGGAGACACGGGCACCAGCAGTTTTATACTCATCTCACATTCCTTGGACAGCTTTTCAGTACAGAGTGACTAAAATCAGGGTTGTGTCTCTCCATTGGCTTCACAGGGATCTCAACAATTAGTTTTGCTTAATATTGAACTTCTATTCAGCTACACTGAGGAGGGAGAGGCTCCATCTCAGGTAAAACTCATGCCTTTAAAGTCAATCACAGCAATTCCAATCATTTAGATGCCATCACATCATCTGTCATGAATACTTTGTGCAACTCCCTAAATCAGGATACTGCCAATCGAAAATGTTATAAGTTACCAAGGAAAGAGGAACTGAAATCATCCCAGCTAACTTGAAGTATTTCCTGAGTAGAGGCCCTCATCTGAGCTCATCTCTCTCAGATTCTTTATATAGACTGGAGAAAAAAAAAATTAATTTTTAGAGCATGATTCATATCACTAATTTTAGATTCCTTGTTTAGAATGATGAATTTCAGCCTGGAAGTGCCTAATTCTCCTCTCTTCACTGATTTACTAGGGAGTCTAAACACTCTCTAGATGAGCTGTAGATTCCTCTGTTGTAAACTTTTGCTTTTGGCCATGGGAAGCCTAATTCTCATCATAGCCCTTTTAATTAATGTTTTAGGATTCTTTGCCATCTTATCTTTCTGCCTTGATATCAAAATGAATATGCACCATCCAGGATAGTTCCACGTATAAGACTGTTCCACTTCAGTCAGGAAAACTTCATTGACTTTAGAGTAAAATATACCATAATATAAGGACCAAGTTTCTTTCTAATCTCTTTAAGCAATGGTAAGGAAAATTTTACACATACTTCTGAAATAGTTGTGATGGCACAAAAATTAAAATGTTTCATAATTATCTCTAGGTACATCAGAAAAAAACCAGAAAACATTAAAATTTCCTGTTTTAGATGCTCTTAAATTCTGCCTTGCATAGTCTTCAGTCTGAAAAGAAAATATTCCATTAGGTTTATACCACTTCCAAGGCCTTCTTGCAGACATATATCAAAAAGGACATAGTGTGAATATAACTGAGCCCAGAGTTTGTAGCATGGTGGGGAATTGTCTTTAATGATTCCTTCTGGAAGCTGGAAACTTCCTGTGGAAGAAGGTCAGTCAGAAGCTTCTTTCTATGACTTTGCTCAGAGAGGATTACAAATATAGGTAAAAAGTCAATTGCTCATTCTGAAACTTTACGTAGTTTCTGCTTATACGTTTTTGAGGAGAAATACATATTTTGTCAGTCCTTAGTTGAATATTACTATTGTGTCTTAGCTTTCAACAGAACAGCAGCAATATTCTTAAAATATAGACAAGAGTTTTTAAACCGAGATCTGGAGCTCTGCAGATCTTGCATTTGGTCACTAATTTGTTGAGCTTTGTATGCAGGATTTTGGTTTTCTGTCTCTGGAGGTGATGATGGTTCTTCTGAGAAATTCAGAGCTGTATTAAGACCCAGATCTTGGGATATGCTGAGAATTTATATTCAGGTTCCACCCTGAGACTGACTTGTTGTTACTCAGAAATACCGAATTTGGAGCTGTATTTTGATGAAAATATCAGACCAAAGCTTGATAGATGTCAAAAAGTAATTTAGCTTTTGATACCTCCTAAGAAAACAACAGAGAACAAACTAGAAAACATCAATATGTGTCTGAATATATCTATAATAATAAAATAATGGAATAAAATCATGAATGATTTGGGTTGGAAGGAACCTCAAAAATCATCTGGTTCTCACCCCCTGTCGTAGCCATGGATGCCACTCACTAGTTCACGTTGCTCAGGGCCTTGTCCAACCTGGCCTTGAGCCAGTCTGGCTCCCACACTTTGAATATTGTGTGCAGTGATGGTTTTCCTCATTTCAAAGAAGATATGACAGAACTAAAAAAAGAAAATAGAATAACTAGAATATCCAGATGAAAACTGTTCACACTTCAAAAGAGCTAAAGAGCTGCCATAACAGAGGTTACTTCTCAATTTTTGGAATAGAAAAATAAGGGATTTTTTTATCTTTTTTTTTTTTTTTTTTTTTTTTTTTTTTTTTTTTTTTTTCCCAATAAAATTAGCAGACTGTAAAATAAAACGAGTTAGTGGCAACCACAACAAAAACAGAAATAAAAGGTTACTCTTACAACACGTTGCTGAACCTTGGGAGTGTCCTCCACAGGACCTTGCAGTTGGTAGATTCACAAACCCATCAAAGTTCTGAGGTTGTTTAGTTCTCACCAGGGAGGGCCTTGAACCAGCTTGACAGAAGGATAGAAAACAGTTAGCTAAGAATACAGGTCTCACTTTTCCTTGCTCATGCCTTATGCTTGGCACTTCCTTGGCTCTGCTGAAGACAGGGTTAATGCCAGCTAGACCCTGGGTTTCACAAGACATGACCACTTTTATGCCATGGTCATGGCTTTGCCTTCAACAAGACTTTTGCCTTGTGCATGCATGCTGAAACTAGTTCAAACCTTATAAACCTAAAAGACACCTTATTATTTTGTCTTCATCTATTCCAGACAGCGTGCCTGTACTTCAAGTCTCTCTGAGCTATTACTGATGGCAGTAAATCCCTTGGATGACTATCAGTGCTTCAAGCACCATGAATTCTTATCTGACTGAGGTCTATGGAAGTCAGGTGCTCTTTGGTGGTCTGTCTCTATTTTAGAGGTACAAAGAAGCACCAAGGGGAGAAAATGTATGGCTTATGTGGGAACACTGATAGCTGATGGGATTTTTGGGAGCCTATCTACAACTTTTTTTTGTTGTCTTGACAAGAAGTTAGTTTTGAAGGTCTGGGCAAATTTTCTCCCTTGCTTAAAATGTCTTTTGTTCCCTTTACATTTCCCTTCTATGGGCTCTTCTGTCACTATTGTGTGGATGGAGTGTCTTTGATGGCAAGGTTTCAAAACCCAGTCACTTCTGTCAGTCAGTCATTGAGTTAATAACACAACTATGACTGTAAAAGGTGTACCTAGGCAAAGCAGAACTGGAATTACAGGAGAATAACTTCTTGAAGTGCCCAGGGGGAAAACTGAATAAACAAGGGCTTCCAGCCTGCTCAAAAATGTGTCAAAATGATGTCTGCAAAATGTAATAATGGCTTAATAGGAACTCAGGCCATACATTGTCCAGTAAAATATGAATGTAAATGTTTGGAAAACTGTTGTGCTCCTAACAAGCTGTGTTGAATCTATTATTTGGCTTGGATTTCACTGAGTGTGTGATGGGGCCTTGTTTAATGTGGAGCCTTGATTTCCCTCATTATTTCAGTTTACCTTTTTATTTTCTCAGTGTGTTCATATCGTGATGGCATTTGGCATTTCTCGGCTTTCAATTTGCGTTCAGGGTGAGACCTGGATTAATCCCTCAGCTGATGTAACCCTGCACACCTCATTAGCACCAAGCAGATTTACATCAGCTGAGGATGTGTTTTTGGACTATTTTCACCCACAATTTCCCCCCTCTTTTAGTTCTTTTTTCTGTCTTATGTTTGTCTAGCTAAAGAAGAAATTCGGTTCGGCACTTATGGGATCTACATGGAAACATCAGACTGAGGACAGAATGATGTCTCCCCTTCAAAATCCAAATATTTGCCTTTTAATTAATGAGGAATTCAAATTTAAAAGGACAAATTAAGACTGCTTTAGAAGTTGTATACAAGAATTTTCTTTGACTCTTGCTTTAAAATCTATCAGAGACATATTTGATGTTTTTGCAGCTGTATGGCTCTTATACAACCTAAGGACCATTTATTGGAATTTTTGAGTGAACTTTTGTTTTTATAGGTGTGTAAATGTGTTATCGAAGACATCTTGGCATTTTAACCAACGACCTAAATTTTGTCGACTTTCACAAAAAAATACAAGTCTCTTTTTTGCTTTTCAGAAAACCCCTGTGGTTGACAGGTGCTGCTTTTCCTACAGTGAGCCTTTCAATACATTTAATTTACTAAGAGGTGGTTTGGATTGAAAAATAATAACACAACGAGTTAAATTCAGTCCTTGATTACACCTCTGTAAACCCAGAGTAAAGTCATGAAAATAGAGAATTTTTCAAGATTTCCATCTATCTGCAAAAAAGCAGAAGGTTCATTTGGGCAGAAACGCAATCTGTCTTGACACTTTGAATGAAATTTAGTCTATCCTGGTTTTTATAGAACTTTTTTCTTTTTTGTGGGCTCAGGAATATTTTTTTTTCCTTGAGACAAGAGAGAGGTTTGCTCACAGTCTGAAACCAGGAGTTTTTTAGGTATGAAACAGAGAACAATGAAGTGGTTTATGTTGGGCTCCTCATTCATTCACATGCAATCCTAGATCTTCTGGATATTTGAATAGCATGAGCCATGAGCTTTATTTCGTGGCCAAAGGAAGACTCAAATGAGTGAGTGATGGCCTTTTGCTCCCACTTGCTGATCACCATTAGATTTTAAGATGGAACAAAGTGCCTGGTGGGAGAAGAACTAGTTCTCTGGGCCAAGAGATGAGATGTGTAAATGTTATCACTGAATCACAAAATTCAGTTATTCTCAATTTTTTTTGTTTGTTTGGTTGGTTTGGTTTGGTTTTTGTCTTTTAATCTTGGTAACATTTTTAATGTAGTCTGCCTTCCTGAGTGCCAGCGTGCTGGTTTTGAATGAGAATCCAACTACTTCATTAAGAAGTAGACATATATGTATATATATACCACTAAGAAAAGTGTTAACAAAAATTACTCTTGTATTCTAATTAAAGAGATTTAAAGCCTAGTTTCTTGCCACCTCAGTCATTGCATGCTTTGCCATTTACATCATTAGGAGAAGGATTGACTTGGTCATTCCCGGGAGTCCTACAGAATAATTTTCCAGTCTTGATTTATCCTTCATTTGGGCTGGGCTGAATCCATAAGGTTTGTCTGGTTTGATGGGGCAGAGGGACAGACAAGAGTTGGTTTTCAAGCATGCCACTGTTCCTGTTTATAAAGGTTGCTTTCTGAAAAGCCCTTGAAGTAACAGGATGAAGAGAATGTGTTCCACATCGCTGTGCCCAGATTTTATTTAAACCCAGCTCAAACCTACACTTCCTGCTCCATGTCACAGCCACAGGGGGAATAGGTGAGATGACCACTGGCCATAGAAACTCTGCCCCATCAACCTTTTTTTGTCAGTTCTCCTAATTTTTAACCTTTCTTTTTGTTCTCCTCTTGACTCGTTCTACTCTGTCAGCATTATTTTTGAAGAATTATGCTCAGTCTGAAAGCAAAGTCTCATGTTCTGAGTACAGTTGCATTGCTGCTACTTTCAGTTACACACAACAGGTATGATGTCCAGAAAAAACATTTATTATTTTCTGCTACAACGTCAAGTTACTTATGTCTCAGTCTGCGAGTCAACCTCTCCCTCTTAGGTTTGCTGAATTTTCTATATTTTCTAGAAAACCTTCATACTAACAGCATGCCAGGGGTGGTGCTTTAGTTAACCACATTAAATGGTACCTGATCCACTTCCAGAGAGAGCCTGAAATGTGTGAGGTGCACTGATCCAACACTGACCACTGTGTGCTGCTGCTCTGACATTCCTTCAGGATGGCCAGAGCTGGCCTTGCTCCTCCATCTTCTTCATCTCCTTAAGGCTGTGACACCCCTCCATGACCACTTTTTCTCTCCCACTTCTTCTGCTGTGTCAGAGCTGGCAGCTGAGCTGGATGCTGATGAGTCAAGGCTTGGTGGAACCCCAAACACATATTTGTGGGTAATAAATTCAGACTCTGAATGAACACCCATGTTGCAGCAGACGGGTACCAGGTGGGTTGGAAATGGGGGATGTGAATTCATCCAAAGGATGCTGGGGCTGTAATTTACAACCTCCTGGTGTATGTTATTTTTAAACACTTGATTCATTAACACTTCTCTAGATGTTAAAAGAGGTTCATAAATCGATTGGTAGCCAGGAAAAATGAGCAGCAATGAGGTAATTTCAGTCGGAATGGGCTCATTACCACGCCAACTGTCAAAAGTTTTTGAAGCCAGATTTATTCCTTTTACTTTCTTTCTAACAGCCAACACAGGCTGAGGGTATTTGGTTTGATTTTTTTTACTGTAGGATAAGAAGGAATTGAAAAAATCAAACTTGGGAAAAGACATGTAAACAGCAGATTTTCCTAGAGAGCTGAAAAAGTACTTAAAATAGAGATTTTCACCAATCTTGGATCTGGTTTGGTCCAAGATTGGACAGAGTGACTTGTAAGTTTGTCCCTTAAGAACTGCATGTGAAGAGGAGGATTAGCTTCATCAACTTTTGGTGCAGCATCATTTTCAAATTGTGGTAGGGATAATAGTGACAAACAAAAAAAAGAAGGGGAAACCCCTCCATATTTCTCAGATTACTTTTTTTCTCTCATCCAAGTAATGGCACAAAAAAACTGAATCATCAACAAAAATCGGAACTCCAAGCAGAAACCACTCAAGTCCTGAAGCAGAAGGTCAGGGGTGGGACCTTCAGGGGGCTGTAATTCGTAATGTTCACACTTGTTGAGAGAGGCTTTGATGAGTCCAGTCAGCTCAGGGAATCCCCAGCTCTGATCTACAAACAGAGGCTACCATGAAGAGATAGGAGCACGTTCCTGAGGGCAGATACAGCGTTCCCCTCAGGTTCACTCTGGACAAATGGAAAGTAAGATATCTTCAGGCTAGGGTAAGATTATGAAACCCTTCACTGGTGTGTTCACTCCTGATCGGGTAACACACAATTACTCTGTCCTTCCTGTTCATCCACTTTTGCCCTTCTTATCTGTTACATTTCATGATAGTGGTTGAATTGCTTGATCAAAGGAAGCTCTGGCTGGGATTTATCTCAGCTAACTGTAGGCAACCAGCACACAGGCAGGTAAGTCTGAGTTAGTCACTCTAGGCTGCTTTTATTGTCAATAGAGATAGCCAGGTATCTCTAGAGAGCAATTAATCTGATTCTTGTTTGATATCTATATTAGGATGAGATGAATCACCTTCTCCAGACGCCTCTTCCTCTCTATAGACTGTAAAGGGAACTGAGGATGACTAGCTTAGATGTAGGCATCTGTGTTATAGATGCTTTAAGATAAGGAGATAAATCCAACCTCAGGGGAGTCCCAGTCCTGGAAGTCTGAATGGGTAACGATTCTAGAAAACTTATTGCAGAACTGAAGATAATTGTTGAAAAGAACTCTCATGGCATTAAACACACAGTGTTTTTTACAAATTCCATAACACCCTAAACAACAATATTGGTGGGTATGTTTGAGACTTCTGTACTGTAGAACACTGGTAGGATGGTGTGCTTCATGCTTGCTCTGCAGAAATGGTTCCTGTCGAATTGCCACCTTTGTGCTGGTGACAAAAACTGTGCAGTGACGTCACTGTGCTCTTCCTGCTCATATCCACCTCTGATTAACTGCTTCAAGTTAGAGGACTGATGCAACACAGGTTTAAAAGCAAGGATTTGGGTCCTAGTTTTGAGCCACACGGTGTTTTCCCAGTCTCTGACTACATAAACCTTTCCCAGGATATTTGTCTCCCACAGTCAAGCTCTTCAGCAGGGAAATTAACCTTCTGTATTCAGTCACTTCAGACACTTCAGTAGGGAAATTTTTTCTCCTGTGGAAAACACCTACGAATGACCTTTTCTTCCTCTAAGCACGGACAGATCTCACACAAATGGTTTTGACTACATAACTAAATTCTGTATCAACCAAAGGCTGTAAATCTTACATGTAATGTCCATATTGTCACCTTGCTTATAAAGTGCTGGAAGGGACATACAGTGGGAATGTGTACGTCTGCAGGGAAGGAGGGGCAAATTTCTGCTGGAGAATTGGTAAAGATGTTATGATCAGAGGTGTCATTCCAGATTTTCATTAAGGGATCATACTTCACCAGCTCTGCTGCTGGTATTGTTTCTACCACCTCTCTTGTTAATCAAGGTTCTTTGAATATGAGACTAGGGAAAGATCTGTGGCTGGTAGCTTGCCTGGTTGATAATTATGTTTCTTTTTATCAGACAGGAGATGAGAGCCAAGATAATATGAGCTTGTCATGGTTTAAGCCCAGACAACAGGTAAGAACCACATGTTCAGTCACTGGCCCTTGGAGGGATGGGGAAGAAAGCCAGAAAAAGGTAAAAACCATGGGTTGAGAGAAGAGCAGTTTAATAACTGAAATAAAGTACAATATAGTAATAACAATTATAACAACAATGGCAATGACATTAATCAGAATTGCAATGAAAAGGGAGGTAAAAATAAGAGGAATAAAATCCAAGTAAGACAAGTGATGCCTCACAAAATTGCTCACCACCTGCTGACCAAAGCCCAGCCCATCCCAAGCACTGATTGGCCCCTCCTGGACAACTCCTCCCAGTTTATATACTGAGCATGTCCTTCCATGGTATGGGATATCCCTTTGGCCAGTGTGGGTCAGCTGTTCTGGCCATGCACCCTTCAGCTTTTTGTGCAGATCCTCCCTGGCAGAGCCTGGGAAACTGAAAGTCCTTGATTTAGGCACTAAACAAAACCTAAAACATCAATGCATTGTCAACATTATTTTCATACTTAATTCAAAACACAGCACTTAACCAGCTACTAGGAAGAAAATTAACTCTATCCCAGCTGAAACCAGGCCAGAGCTTAATTTTCTCCTCATTTGTACAGCTTCCCTTGACACTTATGGTAGTTACATATCAGTGTTACCTTACAGTTGTCATTGTTTCTGGTTTTGGCAGGCTATTTTAAGCAATTGAGGTCAGATGAATACTTACTACACAGCCAAGACCCATTAGGGAGTAAGAATAATTCCAGGTGACTGTGTTAACATTGGTCTGTACTGAACTCTAAAATCTAAATATTTATTCTTTCTTAGTAATTTTCATAGCAAAACAAAAATCCAAAGGTATCTAGTTTAGTTTCTTGTAGCTGAATTAAAGGTGAGTCTTTATTAAACTTTTACTGGTAGGTATTTGATGACTCAAAAGCATTTATGAAGCATTAAGTAAGGACACTTCTCTGCTACTTAATGTATTTCAGAATTTTCTTTTCCATGTCATTTCTTAAAAAAGAAATTGCAGTTTTGGTAGGTGTCAATATAAATAACCAGATATTTTTTCTCATGTATAAATATCATAGCACTAAAGAATATGGTTGTTTCTTACAATTCTTGTGTTTTATGTAGAAAACTCACAGCTGTCAACTGGGTGCTTAAACAGAACTTGTGAAGAAGGTGATTTTCTGAGGCAGGAAATGCTCATTTGTCCTTTTCTGAAGGTATGAATGTCATCATTTCCTTCTCTGTTTGTTACTCAGAATGAAAGGCCAAAAAAAAAAAAAAAGAACAAAGAAAAGAAAGGAAAGCATTTATGTCCCTTAGTTTGACAAGAAGTTAGGCAGGAAAGCAGAAGCTGCCGAGCTTTCTTTGAGGAATGTGTATTTAGGGTACATAACCATCTAGACAAATACAGGCAGAGTTTAATTACCTTCTTCTAGCTCTGGCATGAAATGAAACTAGTTCCACGCACTAGAGCTACATTAGGGCTAAATTTTAAATAGATAAACTGAAGAGCAAAGGCATCCTCATCTGATGGGTGGGGAAAAGAGACCCACGGAGATTAAAGACTGGAGCAGCAGAGGATTTAGACAAGCATTAAGGTCCCTTGCTCTGAAGGAGGCCCAGAAGCCAAGGCTAGCCAAGCTCCTGGCTTGTTTCTGTATTTTAAATTATTCCCAGTCCGATTATGCCCCTCCTTGTGTGAAGCACATGGAGAACTGGCTCCAGGACACAGTTCTCATGGGGTGTCCTGGGGAGACTGAGCCCTTTGCATGCAAAGTGCCACTTAGGAATGGGTTTGCAGTGCAGAACTCTGGGTGCAGCTCCTCTTGTGTAGGGCACAGACATCACTCTTAATCCCTGAGCGAGCTGGTCCAGCCAGGGCTTGCATTTCTGATCTCCAGACCCCTCCAGATCCCTGACAGAGGCAGGTCACATCCAGCCAGAGCTGAGTTACTCACACTTCAATGCTTCTATTTTCACCAGAAATAAAAACCAGCACCCGAAATACTTTTGGAAATAAACTCCCTCACAGTCCTCATAGGTCATTTCTTGGGTGTCTTACTAAATCACTGGGTGGTGTGGCTAAAGGCAGAGCTGGGACCCCCAGCTCCTGTGTTTCAGTGGAGAATAACTGTGCATCCTCCAGTGAACCTTGCAGAACCTCACCATGGGCACCACTGCCTCATCAGCCAAACTGAGCTTGAGCTTACAGGATTTTCTCTTTCCCAAGTATCAAATCCTTTCTGCTCCCTCCTTATTTTCCCCACTCCTTTGTTTCCAAAGATGCCTGAGTCCCATTCATGTTTCCAAACCCCTACAAGTGTAGAAGAATTAAATGAGAGGGTTTCACCCTCATTGGCAGTAAGTGCATCTTGATTTCAAGATTTTATTTAATCAGTAGTCTGGGATTTTTTTTTTCTTTCTAAATTCATCTCTACAAACAACTCATAGCAAAAGACGCTAATTTTCTGGACAGTTATCAGGCAGCTTTTATCCTTTTTCTGATGCACAGGCCATCAAACTAATAGTTTGATGCTCTCAATTTCACACTCCAGAAATGGCAGAGAAATGTAACTCTCCTCTCCTCTCCTCTCCTTTCCTTCCTGCCCAGGATATTTATTTTCCTTTCTTTTACTGACTCAGCTTAAATGGCATTCCAGCACTTCATGGGAACATTCTGTTGGGTGACCTAGTATGAAAATGTAGAATTTCTAAGCACCATATCAAACTTTTTAGTTACATCTCAGATGAGAAAGCATAAAGGCTTTATTCATATTGTGTTTGCCTGTGCCAATGAATCACAGCTTCTCAGTGGAGAGATTGTGAAGTGAAATGGAACAAAAGACCTCATGGTATCACAGAGTGAAAAAAAGTCATATGCCAAGGGAGTGATAGTCTTCCAATGGGTTCTTTTCATTGAACACATGGAGGGAATTAAACTTGCCTCCAGCCACTACAGCTCAGATCGAACCTCCGCCAAGAATGAAAAATTAATGTAACTATACTTCTGAGGTTGCAGTTGCCCTTATCCCAGACCAACAAAATCTTGAGGACTTATTTTCTTAAGAGATCCCTAGGTGAATTTCATTGTAGGAAGAAAGTCTTTCAAAATAACTCAGCAGCCACAGCTGAAAAATGAAGCCTCACAAATCTCACTTGTGTTTTAGTCAGTGATACCAACTTCAGGACAAATTGCTAAATTGACAAAGTATTTTTTTTTCTCCTTCTCCTGTTTCTCATAATATGGTTAGATTCCTTTCTGAATCCATGCTTTACCTGACCAACTTGGACTTAGTGCTGAGGTGGGTTTCTCACAGGTCTATATGGGAAATCAGACAGGAGCAATGAAAATTCCCTTCTACCATTCAAAAGAGCTTATATGTGAACCAATTCTGTAAGGGCCTCACTTTTTCTAATTTTTCCACTGCCTCTAAGTAAAAATCCAAAAGACAAGAACAATGTAATAAAATTATAGAATCACAGAATGGGGTGGAAGGGAGCTCACCATGAGCAGAGTCACCTTTCACTAGATCAGATTTCTCCAAGCCCATCCAACCTGACCTTGAACTCTTCCAGGAATGGGGCATGCATAACTTCTCTGGGAAACCTGTGCCAGGGCCTCACCACCCTCACAGTGAAGAATTTCTTCCTTATATCTCACCTAATTTTCCCTTCTTTCAATTTGAGCCCATTGCTCCGTGTCCTATCACTGTAGTTCCTGATGAAACTTGTCTAACATGAGGAAAATGAATATGAAAGCTGTTACAACATTACAGAAATCTGAAGCAAGGTGTCATCTTCATCCTGGAGAAAAATGGGATCATTTAAATACAGGGTGTGTTGTCTTCCTTCCATGTAGATGGTTCATGCTTTTGTCCAGGCAGACCAGATGGCATTAGTCCCACTCTGCTCAAAAGTGGGAGCTAGACATACCTAAGCTGATATCCATCTGATATCCATCTACAGTGGTGTTGAAGGTTATGGAGCAAGATTCCACAACCTCCATTAATATCCAGACTCTGTGATTATGGGACTTGTTATTCGGCGTGCACTCTGAATAGATAACCTAAATCCTTCCTGCAGCATATTGAACCATTTTTTCCCCCCTGTCCTATCCTCAGTGGCACTAGGAAACAATTTACATCACAGCCTTTTCTGCATGTGAGGAAAGCTTGATTGTCCTCACTGAACCTCCTCCTTTCTTGACCAAACACATTTCTGGAAAGTGTCCTTGCAGGTGATGTTTTCTACCGGCATCTCTCTTCAGTACATCTATACTTCTGCTGGAAAGCTCCCACCTGTTAGGAATTTATGTCTGTGAGCTCCCAAGTGTATGTTTCATAGAGCCACAGAATGGTTTGGGCTGGAAGGGACCTTAAGGACTATCTCATTCCAGCACCCCTGCCACGTGCAGGGACACCTTACATGAGACCAGTTTGCTCAAAGCCCTGCCCTACCAGGCTGCTTCCATGGTTACCTGGGATAAACATAATTGCTTTGGATTTCTGACCACTTCTCCAGTGTACCCAGAAAACATGAATCCTGATCTTTTCTGGGGTTTCTGAAAGCTCTCTCTCAATGGCATCGTATGCTGATTCTCTGCAGGTACTGCCCAGTCTGTCATCAAGTGCTTTTCAAACTCTGGGACATCTCTGCCACACTACTTTGAGTATTTTTTAGAGCTAGTTCTGCACCTGCTTTTCAGTGATCATACCCAGGCTTCAGAAGCATGTTTGCTGATAAGAATGACTTACAGGAATGTGCTATAAACCTTGGAATAGTTTTGCTATATCAGATTTTTATGTTCTCTCCATCCATTATGCCAACTATCCTGGCATTAAAGGGAATTAGATTGATTTGACATGATTTGTTCTTCACAAACTCATGTTTCATCTTCTATCTTATTGCTCCCTGGCTTGCTTACAAATGGTTCAGTGAGTAATGTGTTTCAGTGTGTTTCTAGGCTTCAAAGTGAAACTGACTGGCTCATAATCACTGCCTTGTCTTTTATTAGAATAAATCCTCTGCTTGCCCTTCTGCAGTGCTCACACAATCTCTTGCGTTCTCAGATGAGAACTTGTGTTTTCAGATGAAATTACACAAAGGAAGTTCTGTGGGGCCCATGACCACAGAAATGTCCAGCTTCATATCATCCCCCAGCCCTATCCAGAGCTCTTGGTATTCTGGCACATGGCTGTGATCTCCCTTCATCCTTCACCCAAAAGCTTGTTCCACTGGCCAGCTGCATCTGGCTGTCTTTGGCCAGTTTGGGATGGTCATGTCCTTTTCAGGGATGGTCTGACATGGAAATCTACTTTGTTCTGTCTGTCACTCCCCCTTTAATCCATCTCTGGTTATGTAGTCCTGGACATTATCCACTCACCCATCTGTCAAGGCTCAGATGCAATCATGTCTGATAGGTGCTGGACCACCAAAGTGAACTGTATCATTCTCCTCTATGACCTCAGTAAAACAAGGGGACTTTCAGAAATAAAAGAAAAAAGAAGAAAGTTTTAAATAGATCAAAGAAAATGTAATCTCTGCAGTGAGCTGTCACATGCTATCAGTGTGATGGGATGGATGTTGGACTTCTTATCCCACTCTTATTCCTCCTGGAGTCCAAGAACCATATTCCTCACAAGGACTGAGGTCCTAGAAGGAATGAAATGAAAACTAAATGCCACAAAAAAATAATTATTTGATAAACCAGGTTGTGTTACTGCAAACTTGACCAGCTAATGCCAGAAGTCAAGAGGCCTGAGCTGAGGTGCAAACAGTGAACTCTCTCTTGTGATTTAAAAGGGAAAGAAATGGGACTATTTTAAGATACCAATTCTCAGCTAATATTTCCCCAGTAGAAAAATGGTTACTACCCCATAAGTCAGGATGACTTCTTATAAATCTCTTCACATAATAATCTGAGGTGAGGTAGACACATGGGTGAACAGAGAATAAATTTAGTAAGACTATAAAAAATTGATGGTATAAACAAATTTCTACTCAGTGATCAAGGATGGGATATTTCTGGGCAATTCACAGTTATTTGCATCCATCATTATAACCTGTAGTCTTATTAACATTCTATTAGTTCCTACGCACAAAATATTCCTATTAACATCCCAAACAGGATACAGAAATAATTGCATGAGTGGTCTAATCAGAATAGCACCAGCTGTTTATTTCTTGTCTGTTGTATCCTCTTTTTATTATCCTGCTCAGCTCCAGGTTTACAGACTGGAAACAGTTTTCACTTCCTTTTCTGAAGTCAGTTTCTCGTGGCTGTGCTGCTTCTTCAGGACGCAGACCTAAAAGGAAGTAGCATTACTGGTACTGTAGGAAATGTAAAAAAGAAACAGCAGAGAAAGAAATATCTGATTGTGATCTTGTCTAGTAGTACTTTACAGGCAGTTTTCCTAGAAGTAGATGGTACAGATTTTCAAAGCAAAAGTTATGAATTCTGAGACTGCCACAAATGCTCACAAAAATGTATGAATAAAGAAATTTGGGTAGGAGGAGTAGATCAGCCAAATTATTCTAAGAATCACCTTCAGCTAATCTCAAACAAAAAGTCAGTGCTTTTTGTCAATGAGATGAAAGGAAGTGAAAAGAAAAAGTGTGTGGCTGTTCAACCCACAGACATGCAGTTTGAGCACGAGAAAACTTTCCAGTGTATTTATACTGAATAGCTGAATGCTGTTATTTAATAACAATCACAAGTAAGAATCTGCATCCAGTTTGATAGGACAACCCCATCTGAAAATGACAAAGAAGAAGAACAACAAAATTAAAATACATTGAATTGATGCTTTCCCAATTGGAATCAGAGCCTGTGAGGAGTCCTGTGGGGCTGCCTGGTTTTGATGACTCTGAAGGCATTTTGCCCAGCCCTTGTCCTTTGTTCAAACTCCTTCACGCTCCAGCTGTCGGTTTCCTTGCTGGTTTCCTCAGCTAGCTCACTGTGTCACAGCTCTCTCCCTGTCTGTGTCCCCTTCCAGCACAGGCATGGGGACATTCCTTGCAGAAGGAGCTGCATTGTTTGCAGGCAAATCAGGTGTCAGAGCTTTTAGTAGACGCGACTTCCTCGCAAACACAAAACTGCACTTCCAGCAATACATCACTGCCATTGTACAGGTTGGTTTGCAAAGGATTTTCTGAGGTCAGCATCCTTTGCCAGACCCTCAGCTGATTGCCAGGATTATTATGAGGAAAATGCACAGCTGGCTGGGGGGGCTGTTGGATAACTTGTCTCTGCTGCTGGGAACAGCTTTGACCCAGTGATGAATAGTAAGGAGATCTGTAGAGGCAGGAGAAGCATTGCTGGAGAAAGAAAATAATTCATTTCCCCTTCTCAGCTGATGGGAGAGTGTCTGGGATTTATTTTCTTTTACAGCTTGTGGAAGGTGGAGCAGCTTCCTTGTTCTTTTGTTCTGTGCCTTTGGTAGTTTGACTCATGAGCAGGGAAAATGTGAAGGTGCAGTGGATTAATTTGTCTGTGGGGCACAGTGACAAAAGGGCAGCTGGGATGAGTCTGAGATCTTGGCAAGAATCAGCTGGTTTGTAGCCCTGCTATTACAGTGCAAGAGCACATGCCAAGAAGAAATCCTAGGAGTCAATTTGTAGTCTGGGATCTTTCATAGAATCATAGAAAGCCTTGTGTTGTAAGCTGGACAGGGACATCTCCCACTAGACCAGGTTGCTCCAAGCCTATCCTGCCTGGCCTTGGACACTTCCAGGGATGGGGAATCCAAAACTTCTCTGTGCCAGACCCTCACCAGCCTCACAGGAAAGAATTTTTTTGCATCTAATTATAACCCAGGTTTCTCTCCAGACAGCACAGCTTCCTCCCCACCCTGTGCATTGCAGTGTATTTGAAAAGGTATTAATAAAGGTATTAATAAAAGTAATAAATTAGCATTAGATCATCTGTGTTTGCTAGGTGGGTAAAGAATGATGGTTCTACACAATGTTTTTGCAGCATGTTTCCATATGGTGTCACCAGGACTAGCAAAGCTAGTCCATGAATAAAGGCTCAGCATTTGTTGCTGTTGAGTGTGACTTTGGCAGCTGTAGTGTGTGACTTTAAGTTGCTGCAAATATAATTTCAGAGCTTCTCAAGACTGAAATGAAAAGAGAGCACATACCAGAGGAGTTCAACTTCCACTGAAATTTTCCTCATGAGTTAGAAACTGAACTGATGATTGGCAGCATTCAGTCCAACAAAACACCTTCTCTCCCCTTTCACCACTTTTCAAAGAGGAAGGGTTTTAGGAGTAGAGGGTATCAGATGCTGTGGACCTGAGCCAAAGTGGAGGAATGTGTAGCTGGTAGAATGGGTAGGAAAGAGGAAGAGTGAGTTAGCCTTTTTCACTCATGCGTGGGAGAAAGGCAATGCTATTAAACACCGTTCAGCTCTAACGCAGTGAAAAAATTGTATATGACAAGCTGTGACACTTCCTGTGGATCTGAGCCATTGTTTGAGCCCAACCTTACCTTTCAGTGACTGGAGCAGCAATGTGCAGCCAGCTGGCAGCACATTGCCAGAAAGGACAGTGAGGGAGCCGTATCACAAAAGTCAATCTCACTATTAGGATATCTGATTTATCTGTGGTTGCAGTAACAATGCTCCAAACGTGTGGCAGTGAGAGCAGCAGTCAGCCACATGCTGTGTGCTCTGCTGGCTATGGGGAGCTAAGGCCAGCTCTAATATGAAAATGTCAGGAGTTGCTTAGATGGGATACTGGCTGCATTATCCACCACACAGGCACCTGGCCGCTAGGAAGTGTGCTGAGACCACCGTATGGATTTCATCTCCTCTACCAATCAGCTGGACAAGCACAGCCCTTAATTTCTTTGCTTTAGGCTGAGTGCTCTGAATTGGCTTACTTTTGAAGTTGTACACCCCCTTCCTCCTCCCCTCTCTGCCCCACGCACACATCCCCTGCTTCCCTCCTTGGGAAGTGCTGCCACACATCGCTGCAGGGAAGAAAAGGAGATGACTGACACCAGATTTATTTGAAAGGTGCTTTTAAGGCATCAGCCTAGGGACGCTGTGGGAAGTCTGGCCCCAGAAGGTGAGAGGTAGCTCAGGAGTCAGAAGAGAAAGGTGGAGCAGGGCCAGCTAAAGCCAGCCTAAGCCAGCTCTTCTTTGCTTTTTTTGTTCTTTGCTTTTAAGGTTTAAATCCTTCTGCCCTCAGTTAATCCATCATTTGCTTGTCATCTAGCTATTGATTTTACATGCAGGTAATACTGTGTCTCTGTGCAACATATTTATATGCATGGACATAAAATAATAAGTAGATTAAAGAATAGGTAGATAGAGAGATTAATTGATACACTCATACAGTGCTGAATGCTGGTGTAACACCACTTGAATGAAAATCAATAAACAACAAACTAGTGACAGAGGAGCTGGAGGATGCACTGTGTGTCTGTCTATCCACCTACCAACCTACCTGTATTCTACCTTGTCATAAAGTGTTTCTTAAGTCCATAAACCTTCTTGCTGATTTGAGGTAAAATTATTTTGTAATAAATACATGCAAAAGCTTTTTTTCCAATTTCCCTCCCAAAAAGAAAATGTCTGTGTTTAAATTGATGCCCAGTGAAATAAATAAGGTTTGGACAGGCTTAGATCCTGACTCTTTGAGAAGTTTCTGTCTACAGCACATTTGAAAATAAAAACAAAATTTATGCATATTTGGAGTAGATTTTTATTATTCGGTGTGATGGCTTGCATGACAGAAATGCAGAGATATCAGTTAGAGTCTCACAATTAAAGAGGCCCTGCTATTCAACTTAGTTTCTTTTTTATTCTTTAGATCGATGTGGTTATTCAATATATGTGTATGCCTAAAATATTGTTGCATTATATATAAAACATATACAATATATAGATTATATCTATATAGATGATATCTATTATATCTATATATCTATATGTTATAAATATGTGTGTTTAACATGTCTGTGTGGTGCATGTACATTATAAAACTCTGTGAATATTTGGAAAAATCCTCCGTGTTGCATAACGCAGACAGGCACTCAAACATTTGTCAAGGATTCCAGGCGGTGTGAAGGTAAGTTGAGTGAAAATGTTTATGTGAATGTTCAAAGCTGGGGAAGTTTGAATCTTGTACAATACAATTAAATGTGTATTTTAGTGATAACTGAATCAGAAATAAACACAAAGAAAATATGAGAGAAGAAAGGAGGAAAAAATTACGCACTGCCGACATGCTCTGAATTAATTTGCTAGGTAGGAACCATGATGTTGATGTAGATATTTTATCTGCAGCGAGCTCCACAGTGAGAGAAATAACCTCTATCTAATACTGCGTTGATATGAAGGACTTTGACACAGTTTGGAAACACGAGTGATACACTGGAATTAAAAAAAAAAAAAAAAGCATTTCTGCATTATAGGGTCCAAAGGAAATAATTTATGCTGCAGGCCTTTTTGTTCTAGTGACAATTATTTTATGGGAAATAGGTTTTGATTTCTAAACTTAGCCATGCTGCCCACAAACGGTACTTTCTGGGGATTAGTGATTGATCTTTCAATTTCTCAGCTTTCTTGGTTCTCTTCACATCTTCTGCTTTCCAATGTGTGTGTGTGTGTGTGTGTGTGTGTGTGTGCGCGTGTGTGTGTAAGCTCTGTAGCCAAATGGAGAACAGTCATCTGGCAGAAGGAATACAAACACATTTCTGTCTCCAAATTTCACCACATCTTCAGTCTGAAGGCCAAGGTGGAGAACAGTCATCTGGCAGAAGGAATACAAACACATTTCTGTCTCCAAATTTCACATCTTCAGTCTGAAGGCCAAGAATGGCAGAAAGATTAGAGTTTGACATTCATTTCTGTTGTCCACTGAAAGGATAGGGGAATTCCCTTTCTTTGGTGTTTTGAACCCACAGAATAGATGGTCAAAGGCTGAAGTCACTATCCAGACAACAATGTTTGCTGATGAGTAAATATTTCAGAATTAGAAAAGCAAATTGAGTGTGTGTTGACATCTGTCCTTCTCCATGGAACTAATAATCTTTGCAGTTTGGGATGGAAACCTGCCTGTTTGACTTCTGTCTGGCCCAAGCTCATTCCCAGGTTAATGGCAATTAATAAATCCTTCAGTTGCTGGTGAGTGGCTTGGTAGTTCCTATTCCCAAATATTTAAGAATGGATCATGCCTTTATGTATTTATTGCCTCATCTTCTCTGCTTCAGGTCATTTGTGCATCACCATTGGGGGTGAATGTTCATCTAGTGGGGCTCTGGTCTGAATGTCTCCAAAGGACAGCTAATGTATCCCTGCAGAGTTCTTTACTGGAGCTGGCTTCACACATCACAGCAACCCCTGTAAAAATTGTCTATTTTTTCTTCTATACCCAAATAAATTTCCTCAAATTTATTTTGAGGAATAAAAGAACCCAAATTTCAGGTTCTTACTAGAGGAGTTTATATTGGCAGCATGGTGCATGGCCACTTCATTATGAAGTGTTTTTTCTATAGTCAACAGAGTTCAATAGTCCCCTTCTAAGGTCAATTCATGTTATCTCCTATCTCAATTGTTCAATAGTTATCACTATCTTACCTCAAGAGCAACTACCTGCTTAAATTAAGTGCTCCTTGTAGGGCCTTAGCTGGGAGAAACTGGTCCTGGGCTTCATTATATGGGATATCTCAGTGGATTTTATTAGCACAAAAAAGAAAGAAAGAAGAAAAATAAACAAAAAAGAAAAAAAAGAGAGAAAAAATAAAATAAGGAAAAGCATCTGAAACCAAATGAGAGCATTCACGGCTTCCTCATGGCTCCCCGTCTCCACTTAATTTTCACATAATCATGTACTTAGGCAACATAGAAAGTACCAATTGACCCAGATGCCAAACTGAACTTAATTGTCAAATGTAGTTGACTTGAGCAAGTAATGATTTCCAACAGGTTAAAATCTGTTAAAATAAACTACTGAGCTAAATTCTATTGCATAACAAATGCATTCTGAGAAATTAAGTATGATTATAATTAAATGAAGGTTAATAATGGGATAATGTATATTGGGGTATTATCTGAGTTGATTAAGGTAATATAAATCATCACTAAGACTTTATAAGGTATATGCCGTCAGTGTGATTGCTGAGGAAAAAACTTTGTAGCCAGTGACCACACAGTGGGCTGAGAAAAGACGTGTCCGGCTATTTTAGACTTCAGTGGGGTCACTGAAAACCTGCCTGGGTTTGGGAGGATGTGGGTGGCCTTTGTTACACATCTAGAGTGAGACTTAATCATACATCACATGCCTCCAGGCAGACACTTTTTCAGCAAACAAGCACCTATAAAGCTGTACCAATACTGTAAACATGATCAATAATACAGCGGAATATTCTTTATAGGAGCATTCCCGTCAGACGTTGTCCTTCTGGTTCTGGTGACTGGAGAAGTACAAATAATTCTGAGTTTTTACAACTTGTTCCTACTTCTATTTCACAACCCACTTTTCCCTGTTGACTTTTGAGGGAAAGTTATTGTTAGGCAGTGATGACCTCTGCACCTTAAACTCTGTGCTAATCCTTGCATACTCCTTTGCATCTCAGTTTGCCGCATACCTTAACATGAGACTGGAATGTTTCATGTTCCAGAAAGGAATTTTGGGCTCAGAAACCTGTATTTCATGGAAACACGTTCTGCTAGTGGAAGCATCAGTGGTTCAGGTATATCTTACTGCTTGACACCGCAGAAAAGAAATGCTTGGAATGAGGCAAGTTGAATATTTCCTCCACTTTGTAGATGTTTTGAGAAAGAAATGGGAATGCTACTTGTTGGGAGAAAGTCATCATTCCTTTCTCTGCTATGGTTTGTGATTAAATAGCAGGGTCCGAGTTGGATTTTTGGATCTCTGCCGGGCCTTTGTTACTGCTTTTTTTGTCTACGTCTATTTTGTATCTCAGGAAATAAGTCAGAGAGCAAACTGCCAGCCCTCTCTCACCTAGCTCGGAGGGGTCAAGATGCCTGTATGCAAGGCAGCATAGAGAAGCCTACATACCCCATCTCTGTGTGGTCTTGGGTCCATCCTGGAAAAAGACCATTTGACCAAAAGATCATTTGATTTAAGTGTCCTCATGGGATTTTTCTATGGGAGAAGCAAAATTATTTGTGCCCATCGTGTGTGTATTATGGATGTGTGCTGCTGATTGAGCTTAATCCGTGGTGCAAGTCTTGGTTTAACACAGGCTCAGACTCAGGTGTTCAGAGTGGTAGGGTCTGAATTCAGAGCCTGACATTCATTCTTATGCACAAATGGACTTAGAAGAGTGACTTAGCTGTGTCTGCTGCAGGGTGCCCTCTTGGCTGCAGTGATTGCACTCCCTACATCTTTACTTGTGAATTCCCCTCTGTGTATGCCCATGAAATATTGAACCTAGCAAAATTCTTAAGTGTCTTTGCTCTGCTGCATGCAGAAAAACGGGAGGAGGAACTCACGGTAAGAAATGGTCATCTGGGCATCCACAGATATCAATCAGAGGACCAAATATCTAAAGATTTATGGCATCATTAAGGAGTTTTTCCATAGATTTTGTAAAGGAAGGAAGAAAGGAAGGAAATAAATGAGGGAAGAATAAATAAATAAATAAAAGGAACAGAAAAAGAAGGAAAACAGAGCAGTGAGCAATTCTCTTAAGAAAAGGAGTTGTAGTTCATTGAACCTTGTCTTCCTCTTGCCTCCCCGATCTTAGGTAAATATTTGAGCTAAGTCCAAACCAAATACACAGACCAAAATAGCATAGGGTGTAACTGATACAATCTTCAGAACTCATAGAAAAGGCGACTTTGAAGGGGGAAGGGAGAGACCTTTTCCTAGAACAGCTATTGCTTGGGTGAAGACCATCGCCCCTTTGGCTGGACAATGGGAATGAAGTGCTTTCCATAGCAAGCACAACAAAATGTCCTGTTTTAGAAATGTGGCCATGGCTGAGCTAGCAGGGGAGATCTGAATGTTCAGTGCCCTTTTACAGGGCTTTTCATGCAATTGTCCTAAAGTCCCTCATAAACATTTTGTCCCCACGTATTGAAATAATCAGGTCATCTGAGACACTGGGTCAAGCTGCCCAGAGAAGTTGTGGATGCCCCATCCCTGGAAATGTTGGATGAGGCTCTGAACAACCTGGTCCAGTGGAAGGTATCCCTGCCTATGGCAGAGGATTTGGAATGAGATGATCCTTAGGGTCCCTTCAAACACAAGATGTTCTATGATTCTGTGATATTTTCTAGGCAGTAATAATTTCTCTTTTCCAACTTTCTGCAGACGTTGTCAGTATATTATGGGAAAGAGGTGAGGATGAAAGGCAGTGCCTCAGCAGAGAGGAGAAATCCAATCCATAGGGATTAAAAATCTAGTCTCTTTGGCCCATCTACATGACAAAGGCCCATTGCATAATGCTATGTGTACAGCTAAATCCAAGGTTTAGTCCCTCACCTCCTGGTTTGGCAACAGAGAAGACAGATAGGGCTGGAGGAGCAGTTGGATGGAGATAGCTTTGGTTATGTAAATGCCTCAAGTTCACTGTGAGGAGTCTGAGCCCATTCATCATTTCATGCCAAGCTCAACTGCTTTGATGGAGGCATCACACCCAACATGCACTGAAGATGTCCTCACATGTCTAATGTGTCTAGACATTCTGGCCTTTAATATCCTGCAAGTTGCAGGAATCTAGAGGTGACAAGGACACTGCAGTGGTCAAAGCCTGTGTTGGATTTTCTCTGGTGTATATCACCAGAAAACCACCCAAAGTTAGAGCCTGATGCATTGAGCCCAGGTGAGGAGCTGGGCCCATGCCAGTGGTGGCTGTTACTGAAGGTATAAAAAGTCTTTATGTGAGGAGGAGGTTATGGAAGGGAGTGGTGACTTATTAGGAAGATGGAGCTGAGCCTGCCTTTGGGACAAGTCTGTGTAGCTGTTTAGGAGACAGCAAAAACCAGGCCCAATGCATCTGGCACATGCTGTCTGGGGATTAAAAGGATCTCTGACTCTTGCAGCTCTGATCACAGGTTGTATCTTGTGCTGTTGCACTGTGCCACACACAGCTCTCACCATGGCTGTGCACTGGGTACAAAACGTTCCTCTCTGGAGGGCTTGTGATCTTCTGGGAGGGTTGCTGCTGGCTGTCAAAAGACTGCTGGATTTGCCCCAGAGGAGAGGAGGGATACAGATGCACACCAGATTTCCACATTGTGTGAAAGGAGCCTTATAATTAACTTATACATTACAGTTGGGAGCCCCAGGCAAAGGGTAGGCTCCTGTGCTTTCTCCTGACCCATTGTGTGAAGTCTCATATGATGCAGGGTGGGGAAGTGGCTGCCTCAGACGTCTTTGTCGTGCAGTGTTGGTGATTACGTGACAAACGGAGCTGGGCCAGCCTGCCTGGGCATGGGGTGAGGTTGAGCAGTGTGACTGTGTGGTGTGTTGGGCACTGTGGTGGGCTGGGACATCACCAACTGCTGACAGGTTCTTACTTGTCCTCTGGCAAGGTCTCATTTGCACCTTGTCCCTTTGCCATCATAGAACCCTTGAAAAGTCTGGGTTGGAAGAGACCTTAAAAATCATCTGGTTCCAAGAAAATTGCCATGGGCAGGGACACCTTCCACTAGACCAGGTTGCTTCAATCCCCATCCAGCCTGGCCTTGAACATTTCCAGAGACTGGGCATCCACAACTGGGCATCTTCTCTGGGAAACCTGTTCCAGTGTCTCACCACCCACATAATGGAGAATTTATTTTTTACATCTAACCCAAACTCCACTCTTTCATTTTGAAGCCATTCCCCCTTGGCCTACTATTCCATGCCCCTATTAAAACTCCTTCAGCTCTCATGGAACCCCTTTAGGCTTTTTAAGGGCTGCTGCTCTAAGCTCAACCTAGAGGTTTCTCTTCTCTGCCTTTTTTGTCCCCAGAGATGGGTCAGTTTAGCACCTTTTTGCCCCTCCCAGTTTGTCCTCCATAATAAGGATGAGCAGGAGCCTGTGTACCCTGCAGAGTCATCTTCTCCATGCTGGTTCAGAATCCCTTTGGAAAAGCAAAAATGGGATAAAATAGGAACATTTTTGACCTCTGTATGAACAGATTGTACTTAGCTGTTGTCACTGTGGCATAATAGGAGAGGATTTGCTCTTGTGAGAAGGGATGGATATGCTGTAATCCCCCTTAGCCTGGTCCAGCACATCATGTGTGGTCTGGGTGCTGAGGTGCTGCTGCAGATGAACTGACTTGTTCAGGCTGTAGCTGTATGCAACCAAAATTAATTCCAGGATTAATGTTTAAGCTGGCTGCGAGAGGCTCTTCATCTCATAGAAATGCTGCAATTGTTGGGCTAAAGGTACAGTAACCTCTCCAAAAGGGATGAAATAAAATTCACACAAAATTTTTAAAAAGTAAAAAAAAAAAAAGAAAAAAAAGAAAAAAGAAGTTTTTTTTAATATACAATTTCATATAATTAAAAATATTTCCTTTGTGTCCAGCTGTCATGTTTGAACAAATGATTTTATTTTTCTGAGTGATATTTTTTTCGCCAATGAGTCAGGTCCAAGAGAAAATCACAAACCTGGTCTTTGAACTTACTGAACTGAAACTCTTTGATCCCCTTGAGAGGTTTTTCTAGCAATACTCAAAGCCCACCAACTTGTTTAAATGGAGCTTGGGCCATGGGCAGGGTTGGCTTCCAGGAGCTGACAAAATCAAAGTTTTACGAAAGAATTCCCAGTCTGAGGCACACCCCACCACCCCACCCAGGAGAGGGAGATTATGGGAACTCATATCACAGAAAGATCAAGCTTCAGTTTAATCACCTCTTGTTAATGCCTTTCTTATATTGGATTTTAATACATTTTTAATCTGTTTTTCATTTTCCATGCTTTATCACTGGGGTGATCAGAGCAAACAGGAACCAACCTGATGCTGGGACCGAAACACAGCAGAGGAGGTGTAAAAGCAGAAGTAAAATTTCCCAGGAGGTTGTGGAGTAGGGATGTGAACTGAGGACTTGTCTGGCAGAAAAAAACCTAAACTAGAGTGAGGCAGCTGATGTGACAGGGCCTTGTTGTGTGACCTTGAGCCCCTTTAGACTCTGTTCCTCCAGTCTTTTGATTGAATATTCAGTGAAAAAATAGAATCACAGGAGTGCAGAATGGTTTGATTTGGAAGAGAACTTAAACATCATCCAGTTTAACACCCCTGTCACTGGCAGGGACACCTTCCACTAAGCCAGGTAGCTCATATTCTCCTTTAGTAAGTATTTTTATTCTAAAGCACTGACCACATGAAAATCTTCATCCCAGCTACCTCCTCTAAGTAATACCCCACAGAGAAAAAATAAAAATCTTCCAAACTTATGATAATGATGCAGAGAATCTGTCAAAAACCCCTTCTGAGGAACTTCTCCCATCCCCCCCACAGGGAATTTATTTTCCCTCCTGTTCAAAAAGACCCTTATCAACGTTTCAATCTTTCCATGTAAATACACTGACAAGTGTCAGGCCCTGGCAAACCTGTAATTAAGGCTGAATACAATTTGCTAATAAAAGCCAAGAAACCCTGGGCTGAGTTTACTTACATTATCCCCACTGGGCACTTTCCATCAGAATCTTTTATCAGCCTCTGCAAATGCCACTTTGACATTATTTTTACTGAATCAGTCAAACGTGGACACAACACCAATTCTCGTCCTTGCAGAGAAGATGCTCCAGCTGCAGAAATAAAGATTTGTGCTGTTTGTTGTTGTCATTGCAGCTCCTCTGACTCACAAAGCACAGTGAGCTTTTGGAAGGAGAGAAAGAATGAGAAAAATAGAGGAGAGGAAAAGAGAGAATTGGAGAGAGAGAGAGGCAGAAAACGTGAGCCAGAGATTGTGGCAGGCTTTACAAATTGGCACAGCCTTATCAACAGCATTTCATGGTTTTCTGGAACTCTTTCAAAGGGAACTTGCCTTTGTGTGCACTGGCTTAAGCTTTACTAATATTTAAAGCTATATTTAAAAGTTTATGAAAATTACTTCTGAGTTCCTCTGTCTCTTAAAATCACCAAGGCCAATGTTTGCTTCTTGCTGTTATTCCACTCACCCCCCTCTTCCCGCATTTTTCTGTGGTTTTCCCGTCCTCTTCGTCCTTCCTTGGCAGGGTCCCTGCCTTTCCCTCTCCCTCCCATTTGCTGCATTCCCTTCACCCAGCCTCCCCCCTCTCCATTTCTAGGGAGCTGGGAGAAGGGTTTTGTTTGGTGGGACTGTTTGTGATGGGCGAGGTCCAGCTCCGAGCAGCGCCGCTCTCCACTACAGCAGTAAGTGTGTAAGTAAATACATCTCTCACGCTCCTTCTCTTGGCTCCCTGCTTGGGCAGAGGGTCAGCTGGCTTTTCTCCTTGCTCCTGCCTATGTCTGGGTCAGTTGAGCACAGTCTGACACCTCCAACGACCCACAGTGGCATCTTCATCCAAACGCAGATATGGAAATAGCTCAGGTGATTCCTAGCACAGACACACACTGCTTCCAGTGGGATTTCAGGAGAGAATTTATCCCAGCTTTCCACTGATGGGTGGAGGACTGATGGGAACCCCAGACTGTGTCCAGATTTGCCTGCAGCCAGTGTTATTTGTGTGCAGATAGGCACTGGGGATTGTGCTCCTGGAGGAGGGAAGTCTGAACGTGTTTAACATTTTGGTGCGCAGATGTGCCCTTGATTCTGGGCATGGATGGCAGGAGGACACTCGAAGGGGAGGGTGGTCCAACACAGGCTTCTGTAGCTCTCCAAAAGCTCCACTTGGGGTAGGGTTTGCTTGCCTCTCACTGTTTGATGGCTGTGTCTGAGCTGCTTGCCTTTTGTAAAGCATAATGTTGACAGACAACAGAATATTCTATGATTCTATGATCTGCCGAGGAACTGCCTCTTAAAAAGGCTCATTTTTCATCAGGGCTGTTGTAGCTGCAGATGCCCCTTAGCTCTGTGAATAAATAGACCTCAGAGGTCTACATACAGGTTAGATGAATCTTTTTTGGGGTAAATGACTTGGAGAAGTTCAAAAATATTAGAATATTAGAAAAATAATATAGTCTAAAAGGACTTACAATATTTTCATGTCAGACTTTGAGCTGTATAATAAAAAAATCTTGTTAGCTAATGTGGTTTTAAACACAAAGTGTGTGTGACTACATTACTTCAACCCAGAGAGCCCTGCTGGTCCAGCACTGTTTCTAAGAGCAGTCAAGAATAAATGTTTAAAGAGAAGAATAAACTACTTATAGAAAAATAAAGTGTCTGTGCCTCCAGCAATCACTGATGTAGACATCTTCAGGAGACTACATTTATACAACCAGGCTTAACAGCCTCCACTGTGTCTATCTGTTGAAATTTCCCCCTTTTTGGGGCTGTTTTTAAATAAAAAGTTAGTACCTTGGGTATATCCAGTGGCAATGTCCCGTTTTCCTGGTTTATTCCCAGCTGATGATCCCATGGGTGATTCGGTGCCTTCACAGTGCCCTGGAAAGTGCCTGCTCTGCACCTCGGGCAGTTTGGTGGAGTTAGGCTGACTTCAGACAGGATGATCTTCTACGACTTTTCTGCGACTTCAAAAGAGGTAGGCAAATGTGCCCTATCTGAGGAAGTGACCCCTTGATTTACCTTATTCTATGACATTAAAAAGAGCAGCTTTGGTGTAGGGGAATGTCGAGCAATGCTCTCATCTCTCAACGCTTAAAAGCGCAGAGGGATGAACCACAAGGATAAGCTATAAATGACTTTTGTATCCCATAATATATCAGTTATAAGCAAATCCTTTATATAAATGAAACCCAGATCCTTTAGATTCCCTTTGAAGAAATCTTGTCCTCTGGCAGTGGGAACTGCAGTGGTGGGAGTGACGGAGGTAGTGGCTGGAAGACACGGCTGTCTGCTGGAGATAGGATCGACATTCCTGCAAGGGACAACTGCAAATTTGGTGTTGCGGTGAGATTAGAAATCCCCTTAGATTTTATTGGTGTTTTTGGAGAGAGAGAGAAAGTAGATTTAGAAAAATGTGGTATATAGGCACATGTAGTCATTTATAAAATCTAGATGGTAGCACCATGCTCTGTGGTGGAAGGTATATTCAGCTTTAATATGTTTATCATCACAGGACTGATGGAGTCTATATGACCCTCTCTGTTTTACAAGGCAAGGGAAGGTTAAGTGATTTGTGGGGCCAGAGACTAAATCAGTGTCACAGATGGGATGAGAAAGGACGAGGTTCCAGTTCAGGTTGGATTCTTAGCAGAACAGGCAACACCAGAAAGAAATAATGTTCAGGCAAAAAGCAGTGGTGGCTTGTCACTTCAGTGCTAAGCAGAGCTGCTAAATGAAACATCCTCTGCCTCCTTTTTTTCTCATCAGATAAAACAGCAGCCAAAACGCTGTCTACATTCCCTACACAGACTCAGCTTTGTCTGTTTCCCATTTCCTATGTGCTGGAAAATTATTTTATTTTTATTCTCTAGAGGTCAGACATCTCAGTGTCCTGAATTTCTCTGAAACAGCAAATACTACCCCAGCCTGATCCTGTCACTGCAGCTCCCACTTTGTAAAAAAACACGTAGTGCCTATTAAAAAAACAACAATCATGCACTCCAAATAATTAGTGTCATTATTAGTACTGTGGCATAACCTGCAGGGCCCAATTAAGATCCAAACCTTATCACGCTAGGTTGGGGAAACATACATTAACGCACAGTTTCAGCTTTGAAGATTTTGCATTTTTAATGGATGGAATTAAGAGTGGGAAAAAGGAACTTATTCTCCCTATTTCACAGGCAGAGCACTGGGACCCGGGGTTATTAAGTGAGTTGCCCAAGGTCACGCTGGCTGTGTCAAAGGCAGGAGCTGAACCTGTGTTCCTACCTCCTGATCAAGGAGAGCTGTGAGATGGAGCTTATGGCTATGATGTGTCTTTAATACAACAGGGAAAGTAATAACCAGAAGAAAGAGCTTGGGAAGGAAAGAGGGAGGGAGAGGGATGCGTGTGATTGTGTCTCTCACAGCCAGGCTGTTCAATGACTAATAACAACTGGTCTTGACTGAGGTGCTCCGGGGGATGTTCATATTTCATCCCAAGCCACTTAAAGAGCCAGTTAGTCTTAGAGAACTCTGAGCCTATAATCTAATGCCCAAATAACAATATTTGTCATTAAGTCATTTTAAGTAGAACATGCACGTATATATGTGTATATTTACAAATATATACACACAAAGTGTTTTACTTGTTTAACCTACATCTGTATGTATATAAAATAACACATGCATACACACACACACACCCTGCCCTGTCTTAAAATAACATGGCTAAGTTGGGAGTGGGCCTACCACTGCAGCTTGGAAATGTAGATGATCTAAAGGTTGTTGTTAACTTTTTTTTAAAACCAAAAAAAGAAGAAACTGTTTCATTGAAATCCACATTTTGTAAAGCTGTGCTCAAAGAAAAGTACTTAAGTAATGGCAAAATGTCCCATTCTGTTATTTGGAGAAAAAAAAAAATTCTTTTAATTTCACTTTTTTTTTTTTTTTTTAAGTTAAATGCACTTTTTTTTACTTGATCTTTTGGGAAGGTTTGGGGTAGATGTAAAATTTAAGTATTTCAAAGTTAGTCAATTTTTGAATTTAGTCTGTCTGTTGAAAAAAACCCAAACAACAAAAGAGTTGGTATTTCAGGTAGAAAAAAAGGTTAGAATGATAAAAAAAATCCCATTAAGTGAAACATTAAATGAAAAATTTCATTCCCCTAGGTGGGAAATATTGTTGCCTCTGCCCTTGTGATTCAGTTCCCTGGGATAAATGCATTCTGGTGGAATCCCAACAGATATAATACACATTCCTCTGCACAAACTGTGTTGTTTATCACATGGGAGGGACCTGATGCAGTGATGAGAGGGGTCCAAGGCAGTGGAGACCCCGTTACAGCCACTTGGAGGAGGGTTTAACTCACAGCCCGTGTGGGACTGGGGCCTCTTGCACTGTAGTAGTGGATTCTGGCTTTGTTTCTGAAAAATATTTCCAGCCAAATAATTTTGTATTGGTTTGGTACCAAACTGATCAGTTGTGAATTTCTCACCTTGGAGGGAACCTGAGGATGCTGAACAAAAATCTCTTTGATGAAAGAGCTCAGTTTTGTCCTTAGAAAAAATGCAGGAAAGCAGCTTTTTTGCTTGCTACAGAGTGGGCACCCAAAATTAGCAACTTCATGTCACCTTAACCCTCCTGTACTTCAACCTGTGAAGAAATGAGAGCAAGAAAACCCTCTCAACACACAGAGGTGTTACAGAGAGAAAGGCATAAATATTTGCAGCACCTTCAGGTGTTAAAGTGATGGGCAATGAGGAAAGGACTGTGTGGAAATGAATCATTCTGTCTTGGGGCAAAACTGTGCTGACATGCAAAAACATTTGTCTTGAGGGTCATGCATCACACAAGGAAGAAAGTAAAATCCTAAAGATTTTGTGATTACGGCAGCTCTGTCCAGCCTCTGCACAGATTAAGGCCTTATAGGAAGAGAAAGAAGTGAGGGTGTATTTGCATTCCTTTTGCAGAGTGGATGTGTGCAGAATAGCAGCTTTAATCCCAGAACTTAAAAAGTGTTGGACGCTTGACTAGGAGATCTGAGTTATAGTTGTTTGATGTACTTTCTCTTTTTGCATCTCTTTGCACAGACACATTAGATAGGCAGCATATATTTACATTCTGGATTTATGAAGTTGGAGCTGGACGTTTTTCTAAATTACTGTGAAACTAATGCTTTTCACATCCTGCTCAGTCTATTTGGGCATCCTCATTTGCACTTCAGCTGGTACCGTGGCAGGTTTGACTTTGTTTTCCTCTTTCTGCTGCGTTTGTGGCACTCTCCCGTTTTCATATATTTCCATCTTCTGATTGAAGTGACCTTTCCCATTCACCCTTAAAATTCCACCCAGCCAAAAACTAGTCCTGCCTCCAGGCCTGTAACTTTGGCCTCTGTGTCCTGGGACAATGGGGTGAGGAAGGCAAAATAAGGGACATTCCTGCAGGTCCTCGGTGTGTGGATAACAAACAGGGCAGAAGAGACAGGCAGGTAAATCAGAAATCTCTCCATTAGCTGGTTAAGCATTTTGGAGTGACACCAGGTACTTTAGGAGGTGGCGGCCACAATGGAGGGACGTTGGCCATTTGATATTCATGAGATGAAGAAGGTTTAAGAAAAGAAAAGAAAGGGGGAGGGAGGGATGTGGGCTTTCTAATGTAAACACCATTATCATTTGAAAATCAATTAGCTCCTTGCACCGAGGGAATGAGGAGACTTAAGGCCCTTTTCTGAACTGCTATTGTGAGCCTGGGTTATTTACTTTAATTAAGAGGAGACAGAGTGGATTATTGTCTCAAACTAGGGAGTTGGGAAGAGTCAGAAAATTACACTCTACCTCACTGCACAACAAAGCCCAAGGCTCCAAACAGCAAAGAGACAGGCTCCAAACCCAGCAAAGTCGAAAAGAAATTAGCCTTTAATCTGGATTCGTCCTACATAAGGAGCAGTCAAAAGGAAGGAAGGTTTGGAGCCTCCTTGCTAAGCACCAGGCATGACATTGCAGTGGCTGCCACTGCCAGTTCTTCTGCTGGAACTTAAGATTGGCTCTGGGAGGGGTTTCTTCCCCTGGAAGGGTTAGAGTTTGAGAGCAAAGATTTCCTTCTTCCTAAAATTTGACACGTTGAAATGTCAAGTGTGGGGCTTTGTTTCCTCCTGCCCTCCAACACAATAATGGAGCAATGAATTGTTCTAGAAAGAAATCTAATTGTTGATGCAAAGATGTCTCTCCTGGATGAAGATGCTAATATTTTTTTGGCTCTTATTTAATTTAAGCAGCTTGGATTAAAAAATTAGGGAAAAAAAAGAAGAAGAAGGAGGGAAAAAAAAGAAAGAAGGAATTTGGCAAGTGACTAATCCACAATATTGTCTTATTTGGCATATGGAGAAACACCCCCCGAGGTATCTAATACTGAGATGTTTCAGCTCTGTTTTGCATTGCCCACTCTTACTCTGCATACTCTAAATATGTATTAAGCCAGTCGAGCATGGCAGCTGCTGAAGGAGTTGCCACAGCTTACTGGGTAAATAATGATCGTTTTTTAAATCACCTAAATGCGTATCTACCCCAAAGACCATGGCAGTGGCTTATGGGAATGCTGATTTGCATTTTAAAAATTTTGCTTGGATGTTATTTGCTGTTGCCGTGCCTCCCACTGATTGCTCCATGCTCCAGTTTTAAGTCCAGGGCCCAATTCTGCTCTCAGTTATGAATGGGAGAATAAGGGCTGACATCATTTAAATCAGCAACGTGAAGTCTAACTGAGGAAAAGCTCAGCGTGATGAGTTTTGCCAGGAATGCAACCTGGCACTGAGAATTTTTTGGTGATTTTGCAGCTTTAAAAATAAATTTGTGATAACTGAGTAGCACCTTTTATTCAGGGTGGGGTGTGAGGAGGGCTGTAATGGGACAGATAGGCCAAAGATGAGCTGCTGTCCAACTTCATGCTGAAGCAGGGAAGAGACAGATCCCATGTGAAAGATTGCAATCAGGCTCTGCTACATCTCTAGAATTCATCTTCCCAAAACAAGGCTTTGGGGTCTATTTAGGCCCTTTTTTGTTCATGGAGGGAAAAATTGTGTTTTATTCTGAATACTGACATACATCCAAGCTCATCAGCTCATAACCCTTCACAAAACTGCGACCATCCTCTGTGTTTTACCAACAGAGACACCTTGGCCTACAGCAAACCCAGAAACATGTGGCTCTGGAAGGAAATGGATGAGGCAGCTTTTCAGAGGGCCCTGAGGAACAAGCATATTTTTGTATATATCCAGTCAGAGTTCTTCCACACATTCAGAACTCTTTTCCTCCAGCCCACAGACCCGGCTCCTCCTTTGCATCTGGATCCCTTCTCATTTGGTCCTGTAATAAACCAGACCCTTTTCATATGAGAGGCATTCCCTTTTTTCTCCTCATGTTTCCCATGGATAAGAGCCTACCCATGCACTTTAGGTCTTGTTGAAATGCCTGCCCTGGCTCTGGGGTCCAGCAAAGCTGAAGTGTGTTAAGGAGTTCCAGCTGAGTGTTGGTTTGGCTCTTTCATCTCTCTTGTGAGTCTGTACATTTTGGAAGCTGGGCAACTAGAGCAGGCCTAGTGACTTGCACCTCAGCTGTGTCCTGTGACTCTTCCACCACCTCTCCTTGCTCTCTTGAGCAAAGTCTATGAGATTCAAGGTGCACAGACCTTCAGGTAGAAAGAAAATTTGCCACGACTCAGGCTTAGAAACTCTTGGAGATGAATAACTGCACCCTGTGACGCAAAAACTCTGAACGTCATGCAGTTGGTGTCACATCGTGGGAGGTGTAATGTCACGCAGATGCTCAGTTGTTCTCTCTCCTCCTCTGGCAGGGTATAGCTTTTAATACTGAGCCACAATGGCAGAGACAATGCATTAATTCCTCCCTTAGCACTGTACTTGCTGGATTAAAGTGTGTTCTTTATATATATTTTCTGCTTATTGTAATAGTACTTTGTGATTTTGAATATACTTAATTGTATTAGAAATGGTGTGCTGGAACCTTTTTTATCATTATTAATATGAAAATAAATAACAAGAGGATTTTTTTCCCCCCCAGGAATAAATCAAATCCTCCTCTGGAGTGCAGGGTCAACAGACCCACAGGGCTGAGCTGCTGGCTGCAGATAGTGTGTGTGTGTGTGTGCATAGATGACTACACACACGTGTGCCACCTATATTTGCATTCCTACAGCTGTTCATTATTTGTATCTATTATACAGTGGAGAGAGCACAAATGCATGCAATTGAGACACAATAATATAGGGATATGAAAGGCCCAATCCATCAGTTCAAGTGTGTTTGGGTTTAAGGAGAAGGGGACGTACAGATAAATACACTGATTTATTCTCGCTAGCTTTCTCTGCGTTCTGAGGCTGGGCCCGAGCCATCGAAGCTGCTGGAGCTGACAGTGATTTATATCAGCTGCAGGGTCTGGCCTGGAGCTTTTAAGTGTGTGTCAAGCACCTCCAGCACTTTCAGAATCTTTTTTTTTAAATGGAGTTTTCCAAATCAAAATCTGAGGGAACAGCAAATCCATTAAGAAGGCGAGCACACACTGTGTTTTGTGTTTAGGGATTCCTATAATATTTATGTTCAGCTTTGACCATCCGGCTGTTCAGAGTCACAGGCTATGGCCTTGAATAGCAATCATGGTCTCATTCCACAAGAACCCAAAGGTCCCTAAACACTGCTTGGCTTGAACTGAGTCCAGTAAGGAGATGACAGGCCAGGTTGTTAATTACAACCTTTTATTCTGACAGTCAGGCTACAGAGATGTCTTGGCAGCTTTCAGAGCTGTGTGGAGCAACCTCTTCCTGCTTTACACTGTTGTTACATGACAGAGAGCTGGAGAGCCCATTCAAAGAGCCAGAGATAACCACAGATTTTTGGGTTATGCTGCCATCTCTTCATTACTCTAAATAATACAGAGATGTGAAACATGGGATGCCCAGGAGTGCAGCCCAAGATGAGGGCAAAGGAGGTGGGAGAGAACAAGACAGTAGTAAACGTGGAGGGTACAGGACTGGGACCCGGGGACGGTATTCCTGGCCGTGCTGAGGACCTGGGCTAAATTCCTTCTTGTCTCTGCTTCCCGTCTATCTTTTGTGAAGTTAATTATAATCTCACTGCAGCAGAGGGTAGGGGCTGTTGCAGGACCCATGAAGACAATTGACCCTATTTGTGCAGATAAGTAGGTAAAAGTAATGGGAAGGAGCCCTGGGAAAAGGTAGGGGCTGAGGGAGGAGAAGGGTGAGACGGACTTGTTCCCAGATGAAGAAGGTGAAAGAAGGCCCAATCAGAAGCTGCTTGGCTTGTGAAGGAACTGTTTCCCTGAGGGGTCCAGCTGCCTAATTTTCAGGAGGGAAGAATTATTTTCTTTTGGGTGGAGTTGGCCCTGTCCTTTATTCTTTATTGGAAAATAAAGCTAATTTTGGAGTTTAAGTCTAAGCCCTTCTGGTCAACCAGAAAGGCACTGGCAGGAGTCATCATCAGCCTACAGCATATCTTGCCTCAGTGCAGCACCCTATATTATGGGTACTGAATGCCAACAGATTTTGCTGTTGTCATGATTTAATAATAATCAGGACATTGCATCCTCAGCTTCCTCCTATAACTCTTAATTATAAAGGAAACTTGCTAAATTTAAGCACTGGTGTAAACTCAGTGAAGAACAGATAAGAACTTGGATCCTTTTTTTCAGATACAATTGAAGGCAGTATTTATCATTAAATAATTTGCTATAGGTTTAATTTCTCTCCATGGGCTCTGTGAGCAAGGAGTTCATAGAGAAGGTTTATTTTTCCCAACTATTTTATTATCTTGGTTACCCGAATGTCTTGTATCCCTTTTTCCAACAAGGAATCAGAGTGGCTGCCTGGAGAAAAGATCTTTCCCCTTCCTGGATTCCTTTTGAAGCCACTGGCACAAGTAGTGAAAGAGGGTCCTCCAGGATGTGCCAGAAACAAGAGAGCTCCTAGCACTCAATGTCTGATACCCAAACCCAGTGTCTTGGCATTAGCTGAGAAAGTGCCTCCCTTCCCTGTGCACCTCACAGAGCCTGTTTTGTTCTCCCACCCTTTTCAGAGCAGGATTGCACTGGGAAGGAAGGATTGCAGCTCCTGGGCCCCCTGGCAGAGCGCAGCTGAAGAAAGTGTTGTCAAACACAGGCAGGGATCAACTTGCACTCTTTGTCCCTGATGCAAATGTCCAAGGGAGGTTGTTGTGAGGACGGGCTCAGCTCTGTTGCTCAGTGACTGAGTGGAGACTCAGGGATTACAGGAGCAACTGGGTAGTGGTGTCAACAGGGAGGTGAAAAGTTGCCTTTTGCTCAAATCCTACTTATTGGACAAATTCCAGAGCCAGGCCTTACCCAATTTCCATCTCATCCACAGTCTTAGGGGCTTGCCTGCATGTGCCATCTGGTTGCTGCTTTGCTCTTAATTTGCTCTCATTGACCCCACTGGAAGCTATTTCCTTGCTGGGATCAGTGGGATGAGTTGTAAGCATTCCCTAACTCTATGGTCTCAACACTCGTTGAGCTAAAGGTTAAAAATTTATAAGTGACTGGGCTTGTTCCAGCTGAAGTGGGCTGTTCACGGTGAACTGGCAAACTGGTCAGAGCTGTGTGTGTAACATCTGGGCCCAGAGCTGTGTGAAGCTTCTTGGGGCAGGGGGTGGCTGGAGGAAGGCATATGATTAAACACAGTGTTGAGGCTGAATAGAAGTGACAGATCCAACTGCTGGTCCCACAGATGCCCTGAAGAAAGAGGGAATTCTCTGCTAGAGCTCCTGAGAGGTTTATTGTTCCCTGGTGGTAAGGCTGCAGGACATGTCAGTGAAAGGCTGGCCTCTCTGCAGAGACCTTGTGCCTCTGCAGTGACGGCTTTCCCAGAGCAGATGCCCATTTTCCCTCAATAACTTCCTGCCAGAGTTCCTTGCCTCCAAGGATGTTGGCCTGGCAGGTTGCCTGGCAGCCAAGAGCCCTTGGTTCTCCCTGGATCATGGGACCATTGGATGATTTGGGTTGGAAGGGACCTCAGGAGGCTCTTATCCAACCTCCTGTTCTGACATCAAACCAGCCTGCACAGTGCTCTATATGGGCTGTTGGGAATTTCCCTGCATTATCCAGGGATTGCTGCTGTCCCATGCTGGCCTTTGACACCCTGGGCACTGTGGTTCCTTGGATGGCCAGGTCCAAACCTGTTTGACCATCAAACCTCAGAGCTTCCAGCCTTCCAGACTACTGAGGATGCAGAAGCTGTGCCGTGAAATTAGGCTGCTCCCAGGTTTCATGTAAATTTTTCCTCAAACAGTATCTATTTTTTCTTCTTGTCCCTTCTCCTTTCCCCCCACAAGCCTTTCTCCCTCTTGCTCTCTTATTGTCTTACTCTCTTTATATATATTTGAAATAAAATCATACCAAAATGTTTTCTGTTCAAGACAAATATCCAGGGTACATGTGGCTTGGTGATTGACATGTGCTTTGCAAGATGTGCAGAAGACAGTGGTGTCTTTTCAGGGTCACATCACAGAACTACTGACTCAAGAACTGATTTCTCCTAAAACTTGGGAAAAATCACAGAGGAATTCCTTGCTACAGGCTCTTACAGATACTAAATGTTTCTTTGTATTCAGAATCTGAGAGGATAAATCAACTGAGAAAAAACCCAAGGAGGTCCTTCAGCACAAATAAATCATTAATGGCTCAAGAAATTCACAAACCACAAATTGCTGTGTTTATGTGAAAAATACAGCATTTCCTTTTCCCTATACTTTGAACATTGTAAGGGGTTGACATAGATGGCACAGGGGATAGGAGGAATATTTTTATGCTCTGTTGTTGGGTTTTATAGAATTGTTTAAGTTGGAAAAGACCTCTAAGAACATCAAGTCTAATCATCAACCCAGCACTACGAAACCCACCACTAAACCATGCCTCTCAGCACCACATCTACATGGTTTTTGAACACTTCCAGGGACAAAGATCCCACCACTTCCTTAAACAACCTGTTCTAATGCTTGACTATGGTTTCAGTGAAGAAGTTTTCCATGAAATCCAATCTAAACCTCCCTGGCACAATTTGAGGATGTTTCATCTTGTCCTGTTTCTTGTAACATCAGAGAAGTGACCAACTCCCACGTGGCTGCTCCTTCCTGCCAAGGAGTTGTAGACCTTGAGAAGGTCCCTTCTGAACCTCCTTTCCTCCAGGCTAAACAATCCCAATTCCTTCAGCTGCTCCTCATCAGATTTGTGCTCCAAACCCATCCCCAGCTCCTTCCCCTTCTCTGGACATGCTCCACGACCTCAGTGTCTTTCTTGTAGTGAGAGACCCCAATCTCAATTTCTCTGGTAGGATGAGTTGCCACACACCTTGGCTTCCAGTGGCCCATACACGACATGGTTGTGGATCCTGGGCTTGGGCTTCTTTCCCATGGAAATGCTGGTGTTGGGTGTGGCTGATGCCTCTCTGATATGCTGCAGATCCTGATGTGCATGGCTGCAGTGTGGGTATGTGCAGACCCAGACACTCAGAATAACCTCTGTGTCCATCTTGCCTTTATTTCTCTGCTCTCAGACATGCTCTGTTTCCTTTAATGGAGCAGTCATCATACTTTTTGTCCCCATAGATCTCAATATCATTAATACTCCATTGATCAGGTTCTGACTTTGGATCAGGAAATATCCATGTGTGATTGCAATGAAAATCTGAGGAGTTTATTCAGATTGGGTTTACACAGAAGCCTCTTTCATGCCATACCACAGATATCCTCCCAACCCCTTTTTTTGACTTACTACTTGTGCATTTCCTCCTCCCTCTCCTTTTTCCCTTCAGGGAAATATTTAAATAAAACATTTCCCAGACTGTCATTTGCCTCCAGAGTGCTGTTGAAAACCCACAGGAGTATTTTTCCAACAGCAACAGTGTCATCCTATACCACTCACCATCACACTTGGTCTTAGTCTTTTCATACCAATCCATGGAGAGAGGAAACAAATAAAAAAAAAAAAAAGGCTAACTGGGAAGCCTGACTTGAGGTTCACAGGATTAGGTCTGTTAGCAGTGCTACATACAACCCTGACATGCAACCAGCAAAGTAAAATATTCATTATTGCCTGAGTGTCGGCTGAAGACAATTTCAATTATTCTGGTATTTCAATGGATGAAGAAGCCCTTTAGGCTGGCTCATGAGATTAGACTTAAAGGCTCTGTAAATTAAGAAAGTTGCAATCAGCGTATTATCTGGCAGGCAGCTGTGGAATATACTCCAGCAGGGAGGGGAAGGAAGAAAGTAAAAAAGAGACAAATTGCTATATTCAGGTTGTGGTTTTGATATATCAATTTACAGTTTTAACATATGCATTTAGGAAATAATTGTTTTGCATTACTTAAATCAGCTTTAACAGCATCAGTGTGAAGATTTCAACTCCTACAGCTTGAAAGGTCAGTTTTTCTTTTGCCTTGCACTTTCTTTGAAAGACTTGTTTGGGTTAGAGGAGGAAAAAATTAAGCATTGCCGGAAGAACAAATCTTTCAGAAAGTTATTCAAATATTATAATATATGGCTGTTGATCATAAAATTCCATTAGAAGCAACATCTGTAATGTCCCCCAGGTTAATTTTTATAATATGATCTCAGCCTTCTTTTGCTGGATATGCACGGATGTGGTAACTGTGACCATATTTGGCTTTTACCGCTCCCATCTGACGTGTTAAGGAGAATAACTGGTATCATCCTATCTTGCACTTCTGGAGCTTTTATCTCCCAGTTTCCCAAACTGTTTCAACATCTTTGCAAGCAGCAGTGAAGAACCTGTTTGCTTCCCCCTGTTAAATGACTCCTCCTGGTCAGAAATGCTGAGTGCTGAAAAAATGGATGAATTTCAGGCACTTTTGGCAAAGAACAAGTACAATTTAGTATCAGAGTGTGCTTACTCTGGTGGGGAGGGATTTTGAGTTCTAGGAACTCTGTACAGAAAAGACAGCTCCTTGGTGAACTGATAAGTTGTGGCATACAATAGCTGGTGAAACACAGTGGTTGATTTGTGGCAACAAGGGCTTCAGCAGTGGTGAGGAGTGGGAAGGTCTCATTGAAGGTTGGGACATTTTCCTTGTTCCTGCCACTCCAGCTGTGAGGCTGAGGAGGTGCAGTTACCATGGAGCTCCCTACAGCCATGCAATGTAGATATCAAAGTGATTACTGCCCGCTGAGACAGAATATATACCTCCTAGCTGCCTTTGGTGATGTCCACTCTGCATTTTCAAGGTAATATCCATTTGTCCAGCCCCAGCCTTCCTAACAAGGGTGGTTTTGTGTGGCCTGGGTCATGAAAATTGACAAGGGGAGACTCGGGGCAGAGTCTGAATTTATGAGTGCACTTGATGGCATATTGCCCTGTGGTGCAGTTGAGATTCAATATTTTAAGAGACTTGCTGCTAATCTTCACTCTGGTACATGAGACTAAGAAGTTCAGTGGTTTCCTTTGCAAATAGCCTTATTACTGCCCTGTAAAGGTTGATAAATCCTGAATTTTGTGCTTCTAAGCACAAATGAGGCATATATGCCCTCTCTTTTATATATCGTTTGTATCACTTTTATACATAAATGAAACATTGAACTGAAAGCAAGATACCACATGTTTTGTCACATACATCCTGCTTGAGCCCAGGTCCAGGCCTATGACTAATTCCTTCACACTACTCATCTTATGTTTAGATGTTTAAAATGTGGAGGGAAATACCTTAGATTCCCACTGCCAGTAAGGAAAAATAAACACTCCAGGAATTCAGACTGTCCACTGTGGTGGACTTCTCACTTTGGGCAGAGAAATCATGATCTAGAAGCTCCTGTTTCTCTCCAGGAGCTGAAAAATCTTGACTACGAGCTCACATTCACATGTTTAAATCCAGGTAGGATGAATACCACTCTTTTATTTGCCTGCAGAGCTTGTGTCTTCCCATGGACATGTAGAACAGAAATTAGTTTTGGCAGATCTTGGCTGGGACCGCTAGAGATGGTGACAACAGCAATAACCATGATAACAGCAGCAACAAGAGCCATAGATCTGATGCAAGGATTAATCAAATATAAGATTTTCACTACCCATCATCTTTAATAACTTTCACTTATCAACCTAATTTTAATCTCATCAACTTTAGTGCAGACTTCATTCACTTCAGTGGAGCTCCTTTCAAATGGCAATCATATAAACACGACTTTGATCTGTAGATCAGGTGTTACCAAGAAGATTGGCATCTGCAGGGTTTTACTTCCTGGTTGTGACCTGTTTCTGGATTATTAAAATGATGTCAGTAGCATCTTGCAAGTTGCACTTTGAATATTGGAATAAAAAGGTCCAAATTTCCAAGCATAATTACTGATTCTCAGAGTTTCTAGTTTGAATGGTTTGAACTTAGATGTCTCCATGAACTTTATTTCTGACTGCTGAGTGCCCTCTTTCTGAAAAACAAGCTTTGATAAAAAGTCTTACTTTGGAGACCTACAAACAGACCCCATGAATCTCTCACTACCTTCAGAAGTGTTGGTCAATGATCCTTGGTCACTGCAGCCTGGTCATCTATTTGGCACATTGTATATTGAACATTTTATTTTACGTTCATGTGAGATTTTGACCTATATGTGCAAAATTAATAATTTTTGGAAGTTGAGACAGAGTATTTTTACTGATGATTCGTTTGAAATATTCAACATTGCCTGTGCTGTTTCTCTCTTTTTTCCCCCTCTGAGTTTGGCTAGAAAAGCTGTAAACACATACTTAAAAAAAATGGAAAACTTCACTAGCAATTTACCCCACAGTTATGCATCTTTCTGCTTTAGAGAACATTTAGCTAAAATTAGATGACAGCTCTATACCCTTAGAACCAGTGTTATGTTTTTCCTCCATTTCTGATCTACATAATTCAAAACAAGGAAATGTTAGCAGGTAAAACTGCAGGGTAAAACCTTTGGCTGCTGGAAATATTTGCATTTATTAAACTAACAACTGTAAAGCAGATATGCACATCTTTAGACTTCCTCATTCTTGCCTTATTAAAAAAGATCTTTGAAATTCAAAAACTTCCATGTAAATCTTGTGCAGGTTTTTTTCCTTCCCCTGATGCAGATGATTGTACTTGGGTGGTTTAAAAAAACCCAGAACCTCAATCAAGGTACCTCAACACATCACTGATGGTTAAAATCGAGACCAAGTCTGGATCTAACATTTGGCAATGGCTGGAGTGAGGGTCCCCACAAACTCCCCCAGACTCATGAGCTGGAACTTTTCCACTGTGCACAAACATGTTAGAGAAAACTGGCTTGTCTTGATCCACTTGCTTGGAGGCAGGCAAGCGCCTGCTAAACCATATCCCCAAGTGCTGCATCCACAACCTTCTGAACACTTCCAGGGATGGGGATTCCACCACTTCCCTGGGCAGCTTCAGTCGTAGCTGGATCACACCTTGACACCTCCTCCGGGAAGGATGTCCATCAGAAACTTGTGCAGACTATGAGATCTCCAAAGGTGACTTATTCACAGCCATTTCACCATATGAAGAGCTCAGACACCTGAGCGTAGATCCCACTTCCCTGGAAATGTTCAAGGCTGGGCTAGGTGGGGCTTGGAGCAATCTGGACTAGTGGTATCTCTGCCCATGGCAGGGGAGTTGGAACTGGATGCTCTTTAAGGTTCCTTCCAACTCAAACCATTCAGTGAGAGGTGGGTAGATAGAAACCTCATGAATTTCAACAAAGCAAAGTCCAAGGTCCTACACCTGCATCGTGGCAATCCCAAACACACCCACAGGCTGGGTGGAGAAGTGACTGGAAGCAACCTTGTGGAGAAAGACTTGGGGGTAATGATTGATGAAAAACTCACCATGAGCCAGCAGTGAGTGCTCACAGCCCAGAAAACCAAGGGTGATCTGGGCTCATCTAAAGCAGCGTGGCCAGCAGGCCAAGGGAGGGGATTCTCCCTCTACTCATCTCTCATGAGACCCCACCTGCAGTGCTGGTGTCCCCAAGATAAGAAAAATGTGGAAAAACTGGGGCAAGTCCAGAGGAGGCCGTGAAGTTGATGAGGGGATTGTAGCACCTTGGCCATGGGGACAGGCTGAGCAAACTGGGGCTGTTCAGCCTGGAGAAGAGAAGGTTGTGTGGAGACCTCAGAGAAACCTTCCAGTGTCTGAAGGGCTTACAGAAAATCTGGAGAAGGATTTTCCATCAGTAGCTGTAGTGACAGGACAAGGAGCAATGGATTGAAACTGAAATAAAGGAAACGTAGGGTAGGTATATAGAAGAAATCCTTTACTGTGAGAGTGGTGAGACTGTACCAGGCTGCCAAGGGAGACCAGCCCTGTTCAGGGCCAGGCTGGACAAAGCCTTTAGCAACCTGGTCCGGGGCAAGTCCAGAGGAGGCCGTGAAGTTGATGAGGGGATTGTAGCACCTTGGCCATGGGGACAGGCTGAGCAAACTGGGGCTGTTCAGCCTGGAGAAGAGAAGGTTGTGTGGAGACCTCAGAGAAACCTTCCAGTGTCTGAAGGGCTTACAGAAAATCTGGAGAAGGATTTTCCATCAGTAGCTGTAGTGACAGGACAAGGAGCAATGGATTGAAACTGAAATAAAGGAAACGTAGGGTAGGTATATAGAAGAAATCCTTTACTGTGAGAGTGGTGAGACTGTACCAGGCTGCCAAGGGAGACCAGCCCTGTCAGTGCTCAGGGCCAGGCTGGATAAGGCCTTTAGCAACCTGGTCTAGTGGGAGGTATCCCTGCTCATGGCATGGTCTTTAAGGTCCTTTTTAACCCCTTAATATTCTATCATTCTATCAAAAGCAATTTACTCTCTATTAGATGTCGCAACAGTGTGAATACAGCTCACCCTCCACTGCAGGGCCCTTTTCATGCCTCAATCTGTATTTTTCCAAGTTGAGTACATCTATATCACACAAGATCATCCTTGAATCACAACTACTCTGACTAATAAAGTATCCCTCGCGGCCTTTTGAAGAAGGTATCGATCGATAGCAGAGAATTAAACAAAACAAAACACAAAAGAATGGTTCCCCTCCTATTTACAGAAGAAAATGACTCACAAGGGACAGTTTCTTATCTATTCACAATACAAGGGTAATGCCCTTCATGGCAAACACCAGAGCTGGAGCCCAGACTTTTATAGGTGTTGTGTGAAATGTATTTTCTCATGGGAAATGCTGGACTAGTCCAGACAAGCATCTGTGCTTTCTAAGGGGATTGAGGCAAGGCTGAGGAATTTTGAAAGGACACACCAAGTAACAGTTTTCAAAAAAATTATTTGAAATTATTCTCATTTTGAAGATAGAGGGAACTGGCTGCAGAATGAGCAGCAAACTTTACTAATCCAACTTAGGGCTTCTTTTTCTTCTACTTCCTTATTTTACTTGGAATGGTTTCACTGAATGAGTGAAATTGCAGGAGCTTACTTCAATATAGCTAATGCTCTAAACCAGTGTTTGAATTTTATACTAATTAAAGCCAATCCACTGTCATTTTTTGTATAATGTGAAGACTAGTGCCCACAGTAACCCATTGAATTTAACATAAAAGCAAGATAAAACAATTAAAGTGTGAGAATATTTGATTAAGAACTCATTGATTTATAGTGGAATAAATGGAAATGGATGGGACAGAGAATTTTTTTTAATGGCAACCATATTTTATGTTCATTATCACAATCTCTGGGCTCTTTGTGCTTTTGTGATTAAAAGGAGTTTAGGGATAGTAACTCTGGGATTTATTACTCTTGTCTGCTTTCTTAAGACTTTTTCTTTTTTTCCTTTTCCTTTTTCTGATTCATGTGGTAAAATATTAAGGCCCTATTGAAAAGTCATATGGAGTAAGTGAATTTCTACAAACCAGTGGCTGTCTGACATCATTTAAACAGCATTAATCCTGACAGTTACGCAGGGTGAAAAAACAAACACAGAGAGTTTTGTTTTGGTGACAGGGATTAAACCTCTCCTTGGGATGGTTTTGGTGCTGCAGCATTTCCCTGGGAGGGAGCCTCACACCCTGGATGCATCAGTGAATGGCTGGAGGCTGGGAAAATGCATCACACAGAGGAGACAAGAAGGGGGCACTCTACAGGGCCCCAGCAAAGCAGGGATTGTGAGTCCCAGGCTCCTGGTTATTCCCCCAGACTCTGCAGATGTCACACAGTGCTTACCTCTGCTAGCAGGGATGGAGTGAGCAATGAGGTCATCCCCTCTCTGCCCACTCCTTGAAGGATGCATTCTACTCTTTTAGAAGTACAGATACCCTCCCATGACACCAAAAAAGCAGGGGGGTTTTCTAGCCCTGCTTGAGAGGGAGAGAACAGCACAAAAATATTTAGGTGTCATTTTATAGAGTGCAAATGTTAAAAGACCCTTCCAAGGATATGAAAAAAATCAGTGTCAGAACAAGGCAACCACAGAAAGGTGACCTTTAAGAATGATCCTCTGCAGACCACAGGTACATGTATCCTACCAGCCTGCCCTATGTACTTGGGATACACCTGTCTAAAGCTTCCTTGCGGCCTTTTCATGTGGCTCAGGGAAAAAAAAAAGCCACAAATCTTGAATGGAGGATGAAAATCACACTCAGTCTCCTATAAGTATTTAAGTTTTTGTAAAAGGAAAGGGCATTTTTGTTGTTTGAAAAAGGGCGGGGTGATTTTGTCAGTGTCCATGTGCACCAATACATTTTCACTCTCACTCCCAGAAAATCCTGCACAGGGTGCTGAGCAGGAGGATTCCTACAGGATAGCAAGTGCAGTAATTCCAGATAGTGTCTCACAGCTGATCACACCAGCAAGGTAAAAATAAGACTGGAGAACAAAAAAAAGAACTATAGGAAAGAATTGTAGAATCACAGAAAGGCTTGACTTGGAATGGACCTTAAAGATCACCTACCGGAATCAAGCATGAAATAAGCTACTTGATTAATGAATATAAGCCTATAAAAGGGTTTTGTTGTTGTTGGGAGTTTGTTTAAAGAGTCATTGCACTTTCCAGGAAAGGAGGTGGTAAGAGCAGAAACCCAAGGCAAAATTGCCCCAGACAGTGCAGCCGATGAAATCAACTCCTTTTTTTCTCAGCGTTCGTTCTGCTGCCAAGCGTCCTCACCATGGAGTTGGGAGACTCCAGGGCCATCTGTTCAGCCTTTCAGAGACCTGATTTCAATAGTGGGCCTCTGTTTTGTGACATTTCTTCCCAGAGTTACCTTTTTTTGCAGGGACATCTGCTTGAAGGTCATCTCGAACAAAAGTGTTGTCTCTCAAAAGAGAGGCTAACCCGTGCCAGGAGCAGGGCTGGGTGGGGAGAGAGGGGGACAAGGGAGACACATTTTTCACTTATTTGGTTTGTACCTTAGCAGTGTCCTCCCCTTTTTCCTCAGGCCATGTTTAGGGCTGTGACATCCAGAGAAGCTTGAATGCACCTTTTACTTTCAGTATTTCTCACCCCAGGAGTTCAGAAATCACAAGCCAAGCCCTTCAAAATTACAAGATTGGGTTAAAAGCCATGAAACTGCTGTAAAAATTACATTTCAGGGATCTTTCTCTTTGCCTTCTGTCTTCAGAGACTTATGTTTGTGTCCTGCTTGTTTCAGGGTTTTTCTGCAGCAAAAGAAGGTCGAAATGTATAATTTTTCAGTTAGTGTGAGACAATCTTATGGGGAAAAGAATCAAATTTTACGGGAAATAATGTTACTGCAAGGTATTTTGTGGTGACTGGCAACCCATTTTTTGCTCAACATGAGGAATGAGATGGGTTTAACTTAGAATATTTTATGATTCTGTAATTCTTTCGCTTTATGGTCCCTTCTTCAAAGGTGCTGAAGGTGCCTTGCAAATGCTAAATGAGGATGCTCAGTCTGTCTTCATCCAGAAGTGGGGATAGAATATGATCTAGAAGCTGAAAAAATAAAATGGTTTTCAGGGGACCCAGGCTCTGCTGAGAGGTTCCCATGCTTTGCCAGCCAAGGTAGGATTGATCTTAAGTCACATCTTAAGGCTGATATGGCACCACACCTGCAGAGAGACAGATACCTCCACAGCGTGGTTCAGCACTGGCAGATGATGGGTTGCCCTCTGTAAGTGTTTGTTCCTTCCCAGTAATAACAGAGAAAACCTCAGAAACTGCTTAATTTTAGACTTTCACCTTCATGTGTCTAAAATGACGTGTCTTTATTCTGATATCTTTGGGTCAATATAGGTATATTTGAACACAGCTGTCACAAGGGCTGTCATAAGGACTGTTGGTCTTTATGGATCTGTGTCTGTATGGACCTTTCCTTGAAAATTCCTGTGTGCTATTGCCAGAGATGCCCTGGGGATGGAGGAATGCTGCTACTCTCAATAAGGCTGTTGGCAGTCCCTGGATGCAAGGAGTGCAGGGATGCAGGAACAGCAGGGATTTGTCCAGGTCTTGAACAGATCCAGTAGATGTTTTTCTTGTTAGTGTGGCTGAAAAATAACATATAGGTACATAATAACCATAGGACTGTGTGGATATGGCTGTGTGTAGGCACACAGGGAAGCACACACACACACAAAAAGCCTCAACACACATATCTGTGTAGTTAAAATGAAAATTTATGCTATTATACTATTCAACACTATATGCACACATGCAAACAGAATAGTTCAGCCATACTAGCACGTCTTTGGTTTAGGACAAACAGCAGATGATAATACTGAGACCTTGCTGTACCAGGGGAATTATAATTCCCTTCTACAGTCATGGTTGGGAAAAGATTACTGAGCTGGTACCAAGTTTCCAGCCCTCAGCTGCATAGTGGGATCTGGAAGCTGGGGAGGGATTACTGCTACCCAGCTGAGGGGAAGGGATGTGTGGAGGCAGCTTTCAGAAGTGTTTAATCCCACCCCAGCAGCTGGAGAGCAGTGGTTATCACTGGTTTGTTTTACCAGGGGGGCCCATAGCTCAGATTGAACCTCAGTGAGCAGGGAGGCTGGGAGGTGTTTTAGGAAGGGAGAGGAAGGCACTGGGACTGGTGGCTGAGGCAGGACTAAGAAGCCACTGCTCATGGCAGAGGTGGGCCAGGGAAAATGGTTAAATTTGCTGAATGGATTTGAAGCAACACTTTGGTTGTTGCAGTGTTGGTTATGCACTAAGGTAAGCATTACTCTGTGCCCACTGCTGAAACCTGGCTCTCCTGTGCTGTCTCAGCAAACACACCCATCTCAAAGTCCAGAGGTGCCAGTAGAAGGGCAGGTTGAGGTGAGGTGGTGAGGAAAAGTCCAAGTACACAGCTAGTGGTGACACAGCTCAGTCTGTGGCCAGCTCTCACCTTGGGCTCAGCTCTTCCTCAGCACAGTGTTGAATCACACTTGGGTGAAGTGTTGGTGATGTGTTAAGTGTTCAGAGCACGAGGAAAAGGTCAGAGGTTATTTAGAGCCTCTCAGTTTTCCTCATCAGATCATCACAGTTTAGCTTGGCACATAAAGGATGTCCCACATAACCCAGGCAGGGACAACTGCTTGAAGCAGCTGGGACATGGTGGTTTTTCTGTGCCCTGGAAAGTGATGCCAGCTGAGCTGGTGGCTTGGCATCCTTTAGCTCTGCTGTCTCAAGGTGCAATTTTCTCCACAGCCTGAAGCAGAGAGGAGCAAGGCTGGGTGTTAAATGGGTGGGAGGACACTGAGGCAGCAGAGTGTGTGTGTTTCAAGAGAAGAGGCTGGTTGCTAACTATTGGTGACCTTTTCTCCTGTTAGACACTACCTAAGTTGTTGTGGTCTTCATTTTCTGTGCAGATGTTCTACAGATAATTCTGCTTTCTGCCAGCACCTTTGCCAGACTGAAATAAGCTGAAATCCAGAAGTTCTGCTCTAGAATAGTTGAAGCCATGCTCTGGTTTTCCTGCTGTGACAAAATAAGAATAGCAATTCAAACTTTCCCACATTAGCACAATTTTTTTTGTTGTTGACAGTGTTGTGAACAAGAAGCTTCCTGCAGAAATCCTCACTGTTTTTATTGGGAGAGGCTTCTGCTTTCCTACGCAATTTATTTTCAAACTTGTGCTCTGTACTCAGATGTACATGACCTCTGCCAATGCACACTGGTTTGTTTTACCAGGGGGGCCCATAGCTCAGATTGAACCTCAGTGAGCAGGGAGGCTGGGAGGTGTTTTGGGAAGGGACTGAGGAGGTGTTTTGGGAAGGGCTGGGAGGTGTTTTGGGACTGGTGGCTGAGGCAGGACTAAGAAGCCACTGCTCATGGCAGAGGTGGGCCAGGGAAAATGGTTAAATTTGCTGAATGGATTTGAAGCAACACTTTGGTTGTTGCAGTGTTGGTTATGCACTAAGGTAAGCATTACTCTGTGCCCACTGCTGAAACCTGGCTCTCCTGTGCTGTCTCAGCAAACACACCCATCTCAAAGTCCAGAGGTGCCAGTAGAAGGGCAGGTTGAGGTGAGGTGGTGAGGAAAAGTCCAAGCACACAGCTAGTGGTGACACAGCTCAGTCTGTGGCCAGCTCTCACCTTGGGCTCAGCTCTTCCTCAGCACAGTGTTGAATCACACTTGGGTGAAGTGTTGGTGATGTGTTAAGTGTTCAGAGCACGAGGAAAAGGTCAGAGGTTATTTAGAGCCTCTCAGTTTTCCTCATCAGATCATCACAGTTTAGCTTGGCACATAAAGGATGTCCCACATAACCCAGGCAGGGACAACTGCTTGAAGCAGCTGGGACATGGTGGTTTTTCTGTGCCCTGGAAAGTGACGCCAGCTGAGCTGGTGGCTTGGCATCCTTTAGCTCTGCTGTCTCAAGGTGCAATTTTCTCCACAGCCTGAAGCAGAGAGGAGCAAGGCTGGGTGTTAAATGGGTGGGAGGACACTGAGGCAGCAGAGTGTGTGTGTTTCAAGAGAAGAGGCTGGTTGCTAACTATTGGTGACCTTTTCTCCTGTTAGACACTACCTAACTAAACTAAGTTGTTGTGGTCTTCACTTTCTGTGCAGATGTTCTACAGATAATTCTGCTTTCTGCCAGCACCTTTGCCAGACTGAAATAAGCTGAAATCCAGAAGTTCTGCTCTAGAATAGTTGTAGCCATGCTCTGGTTTTCCTGCTGTGACAAAATAAGAATAGCAACTCAAACTTTCCCACATTAGCACAATTTTTTTGTTGTTGACAGTGTTGTGAACAAGAAGCTTCCTGCAGAAATCCTCACTGTTTTTATTGGGAGAGGCTTCTGCTTTCCTACGCAATTTATTTTCAAACTTGTGCTCTGTACTCAGATGTACATGACCTCTGCCAATGCAAATCATGTTGTTTTATGCACCAGTCACAGTGGGCTCGTGTTCAGGAGAGGAGGTTTGGTGTTGGCTTTTTTGTTTTGTTTGCTTTGTTTTGTTTGTGTTTTTAATTTTTATTACCAATGAGCTGGCTTTGCTTCAAATTCTAAGGGATCCCTTGGTGAATCCTTCCCAACAATTCCCTGAGAGATGGAGCCATTTTATTTTCTCAAACCTATTCTGAACCACCACAGTATAGTATGGTGGTACCCACTGTATTTGAGGAAATTAGTATTAAGTTCTTTGTCCCAGCCTGATGATGCTAGGGAAGAAAGTGAGAAGCCAAGCTAGAAGGAAAGAGGAAAAAAGCAGAGACCAGAGGAAAATAAGGAAGGACACTTGTAGGAATCAACCTCACTGATAAGAATATTTCTTGGGGTCATGCTGCTTGGACATTGGGAGTCTGTGTCATTTCCACCACTAAATTGTAATGTCAGATCTTGACAGTGTTGGACCCTGAAAACTGCATTCTGAATAGAATGATTGGATTGGAAGGTCCTTAAAGATCACACACTTCCAACACCCCTGCCTTGGGCATGGATGCTACCCATTAGCTCAGGTTCTTCATGGATTTATCAAACCTGGATGTTAAGGTCACTTCCAACCCAAACCATTCTATGATTCCAAGACTGATCTCACTTTCTTTCAAATAATACATAGGGAATTGGACACCCTGTAAGTTAGATTATGCCATACTTTGTCTTAGCATAGTGCAAGAACATGAAAGTATGAAAATCACATGAAATTTTTTTTTTTTACAGTCTGACCTACCAAAGGCAAATCCAAAGGTTTTTTTTTTTTTTTTTTTTTTTTTTTTTTTTTTACAGTCTGACATACCAAAGGCAAATCCAGATCTGAGCAGGGCTACTCTTTGACCAGTCAAGTCTCATTGAACAGCTTTAGTCTGTCTCAGCCCAAGGACTGCTCTGCTTTGCAAGAGTAATCCTTGTGAAAGAGAGAAGGAACATCTCAGTTAGCCTGTGGCATCACAGTGAGATTAATCACCAGAGAAAAGTCTCACCTTCCCAAATTCCTCTGGGTAGGTCTGGAACTGTGTGCATGTTTCTGTCTGGGCACCCCCTTCTCACAGACAAGACCCTGAAGGGTAAGTTATCTTTCCTGGCAAAAGACACAGGGAAAAGAGCAGGAAGAGAATCTAAAGGATGAATCCCTGTGTCGTTACATGACTGCCAAAATAATCCTATGGGGATGAATGATCTCAAAGCCAAGCCAGAGTCATGCTCTTTCAGGAAGTCTAACCCAAGCTGGTGGGTGGCAATGCACTGGAAGAGGGAGCTGCAGCCATTTCCATGGTGGTCTCCAGGCTGCAGGTCTGGAATGATACAGTTTGTTATATCCTCTCTTTATGGCTCTGTTTTTTGTTGGTGTTAGCACCTGCACCAGAGCTAGATGAGTTTTCAAATGATGTGTCAAGGAGTATCTTGACGCCTGATCTTTAACTTCTAGAGAAAACTGCTGGCCTGCATTTGCTCCCATTGGGGTGGTGGTGCTGGGGGAATCCAGACCTCTTGCTCTTCCAGTGCTTCAGCTCTGTGGGTCAAAGCTCTGAAGTCAACAGCTTTAGAACCTCTTCTTTGGCCCCTGAAGTTCACAGAGCACAGCTGATCTGCGCTAACGTGGAGGATCTGGCACATCCCTCCTGCCGGAGTGGATGGCATTAGCCCAAGTCTGAATCTGGCCTTTTGACTTTCAAAAATTGGCTGCAAAATGAGGGATCCTTGTCAGCTTTAAGATTGATGCTCTATGACTTCAAGCACGTTTGTCATCTGTTTGCAAAGTGAAAATAAGCTTACAGTTGTTGACAGTAAATGAAGTAATATTTACATAATACAGTCATACCTGTTTCCTGGTAAGGAGATCAATGCATATTTCTTTTTGCAATAACAAATTCATGCTGTATATCTTCACAGACACAATAATATTTGAAGTGAAACATTCATCTAGCTACATAATTACATCTATTGTTTTCTATTTGCTTTTTGTTCTTTAATAGTTTATTACTAGTGGCCAATAGTCAAAAGCAATCCAGACGGATGCAAAACAGCCCCTCATTCCAGCTCCTTTCCAGAGATATTTTGGTTATTAAAATTGCTGTCATTAAGATTGGTGCTTGGATACTGCTCTGCAAACTGAGGCCCTGCTGCTCCAGGTGGTGGATGCACTTGTGGTACAAGGCATTGCCTGCCCCCAGGATTTTACAGCTGGAGAGAGGCATGGCAGGACACAGCCACCCCACAGCAGATCAGCAGAAAAACTGCCTTGATGTGTCCAGCACATTTCCTTCTCTCCTCCTCTTGCTGACCAGAGGCACAGCTAGGGCAGAGGGATGTCTCTGTCCTAGATTTGAAGAAGCTGGAGAGCAGGTGAGCTGAAGCTGATCCTTTCTGATTCTCTCTGCTGTCTTTTCCTTTAGTTGAGGGAAAAGGGTTTATCTTTCTGTTCTATAGCATCTTCCAGACTGCAGGGTTTCTAAATCACTTCTACAAATCAATAGCAATAAATAAGTACTGAGGTGCCCCCACTATTAAGACATTTGTGTGGCCTATCTTGTGTAAATACTGCAGATAGCAATCATGATTTAGTAATTATTTCCCCCTCTTTCCACCTCCATACCCCTCTACCAACACAGAGCTTCTAAAGAAAACCCTACAGCTATTTTTTCCCCTGCACAACAGTATCAACATAACAAACCCTTTAGTCAGGCAAGTTCCCCTCTAGTCCCTCCAGCTGCCCTTAAATTTTCACCCTGGTGTAGAATGATGCTCTGAGTCAACTGGATACTCGCCTCCGCCTACTCGAGAGCAGCTTTATTTCATATCTCCTGTTACTCTGGGTGTCATGCAAATAGGGAGGAGGAGTTACACCCTGAGCATGCAGCAGCACTGCTGCCCTTGACATCTGAGTGGCTCTATTTGTTCTTAAAACCAGGAGTTATTTGCTCTTTTACAAAACACTGTTATGCTGCTCTTGAATAGCCAGTCTGGACTAGCCACTGGTAAGAAGAGAAAGAAAAGAAAGGTTTCCTGGTAGGAAAAGAGGAAGAGGTTTCCTGGTAGACAATGTTAAAGGAAAAACTAGTTTCCAATTCTGTACTGGGCTGGCAATAGGGACACAACAAGTGCTGCATTAGCATGATCCAAATATCCTGAGAACAGTGGGCCAGTTATCCCAGCAGTGTGGACCTCTGAGATTGGTCCCACAGCCACTGTAGGCACCCTGCTGGCCAATTCAAAGGTGCTGAATAAAGACATCCCAAGTTTAGATAATTTATCAGCCTTTTCCTGATAGATAAGTCTGCTTGAATCACCTGGTCATGAGCCACCTGATGTGATGGAGGAGGAAACAGCTGTTGAGGGCTCAAGCACTGCCTTGCTCTTGGGCTGGCATGCACAAGAGCTTAATAAAACCATCAGATGTTGCCCCAGCTCCCAGGTGTTTTCAGGATGAACAGGAAAGGGAAGAGTTTTTCTTCTTTTTTTTTTTCTTTTTCCATTATGAGAAATGGAGCATAGAGAAGCAAAGGGACCTTACTGAAGTTAAATTCCTGCACAAGTCTTCATGCCACAGCTAGGAAATAAGCATCTGAATATCTTTATATTGATGTATGACATACCTTTGGGTCTGACATACATGGTGTGTCTCTTCAGCACCCAGCACAATGGGGCTCATATCCTGAATAAACACTGATAATACACTGTAAGCATTCCTCAGTGATGGTATCAAGATTAACGTGGATTCTTTTTCATCTCTTGACCTGGTTATCTGTGAATGTCTCATCACATGTATTTATCTAATATTTACTTCAATTAATTTCTGTCTGGGGGAAGTTCATGCTTGGATAGAATTCCCTTTGGTTTTAAGGTTTTTAGGATTCTGTTTCTCAGTGCACCTCAGTGGGTTCTGAGTGCTTCTAAATTACAGACTCCTAGGAAGGTTTGGGTTGGAAGGGACCTTGAAGACCATCAAGTTACAGCCTTCCTAACATGGACAGGGACCTTCCACTAGAAGAGCATAATTCTGAATGCTTGTGGATCTCCAGGGTGGATCACCCACTACAGGTAAATTCTGCATATGATTGAAATTTTGTATATGATTGAAATGATCTTCCTGCAAAGAAGTGCCCCTCCATTTTATTTAACTATTGACTTTTTTTTTTTTTTGTTGTCTAGTTAATTTATTATATAGCTAGTCATAATACTTTTAGGAAATCATAGGATCAACAAAATGTGCCAGAGATGTTGCTGTACCACTTGTCAAGCAGGTGCTTTTTAAGAACAGTGTATCTTTCCAGAAATTTCCCTGAGCGTTTCCTAGAAGCATCCTTTTTTTCTGGGGCTTTACTGCACTGTTCTAGCTCACTATGTACACAACCCTTTAAAACGCTAGTCCAAATAATGCTATGTTTTCCATTTGTCAATTTATTTTGAAAAGTTGAGAAAGATAGCCATGAAAAAGGGAATGGAGGGAGACTGTAGCAGGCTCCCTGAGCTGCTCTGCAAGCTCTCAATTTTGATTTCCTTGCCTTTGCAGAGCAAAAGCTCAGAGTGAGTTTCGGCTTTTGGCCACCAGCTGGAAGCATTACTAGTGATGAGAACTGTGGGCAGTAAAATTCTGCTACCCAGGATTGAAGAGGGAACATCTGTGGCTGTTGGAGCTGTTTCCATTCAGCCTTTAAACAGCCCAGTAGAGATTTGTGGATCTGTGTGTGTGTGAGGGCCCTTTCCTTATCAAAGAATGTCCTGGTAATGTGTTTGGGGCTGGATAATAATAGGCAGCATCAGTGATTGCTGTTTCATTTTAATTTTTTTTTAAGGTGCATGTCTTCTAGTGGTTGATTCATCAGCTGCTGTTACAGAAAGTATGTTGGGAAGCTTGCAGCTGCGGGCTCAGGCTGCAGTTTCTGTGTCGTTGCTAGGGATTCTGCATTAAATATCCCAATTCTCTGCACTTAAAACTAGGAAAAATTGACATTCTGACTTCCCATAAGAGAATGGAATACGTGATTCACAGCCCTTCTTCTGCAACATTAATCAGTCCCTGTTTACAGGGAATAGAGCCAAGGGGGATGGTTAGAGCCAAGGAGGTACACTCAGAAAGCCAAATGGTGATGTAATTTGGGGCAAAACAGTAAAGGCAAGCCACTTAACTGGCTGAGATGGCTTGTAGTGGGACCAAATCCCAGTTAAAGGATGGAGAAGCATTAGGCTTTCTTGGCTGTGCCATTGAGTGCCCTGGTTTTACTACAGGTTGTTTATGGAGGAGAACGGAGCTCGAGCTGGGAAGCTGAGTCCTACAAATCTGCTGTGGGACTGGAGGATGAGGAGTTCACAGTTCATGTGCTAGGCTTTAAATCCCCAGTTTCAGTGTGTTACATGAAGTTCCCTTTCCGTAAGAACATGATGGTCTGGTTTTCTTGTCCTGTCAATGTCTGGGTTGTCAATGCCTTGGGCTGCTGTGCCGGGTGCTCTGCACACGTGTGTGTAAGGGTTTGCTCCTGATCCTGGGCATTTGCCACCCATGTGGGAAAGGGGTAGGTTCTGACAGCGTTCTTACATATAGACTAAGGGAAATGACAAGGAACTTCCTTGGCTTCACCCAGGAAAATAAGCCCTATGTGCCTCAGCTGGGAAAGGAGCACAACTTTCCATCACAAGTCCTCGGTGTTAACAGGGAGATGATCTTCCCCACAAGAATCCTCTTATGCACCCAGGCAGCACAAATAATTTTGCAAGCTGCACAAAAGTTGGACAAATGAGTTTCCGTCCCCTCTTCAGTTAGAGGCAATGCTGGGGCAGAGCATGGCAAGGTTTTCACAAAATATGGTGATACTCTCTGAGGACACAGGCAAGAAAAACATAAAGACTGTCCCCATCCAATCACTGCAAGGAACTTGCAGGAACATTTTCTTCCTGACCTTTGCAATGTTTGCTTGGGAATCTTCCTTGCAAAGTGAATCCTGACTGTCTGCCTACTGAGATGTAGAAAGAAGCCTCAGGAAGGAGATTTAAAAAGTCTGACCAGCCCATTTGCATACTTTATATGGAGATCTCTTGGCATGCCAGCAGTGAGCTGTTGTATCCACAGGTATCAGCATGACCCCAGCAAACTGAGGTTTCCTTCTCAAGCTCAGGCAAAACAGATTATTTCCTAGATCAGTAAACTGCAAATATGAACATGCTTTCCCTGGCTCCCTAATGGCATATCTCCTTTCCAAATGAATCCAGCTTTGCCATTTTAAGTAGAATTTGTTTACAGCATCAACTTTTATTTTTGTTCTCATTTTTTTGCATGATCCTTCTAAAAGCAGTCTCTCCTTATGCCATTACTTCAATGTCAGACAAAAAATTAGCAATAATTATTTATTAAATGGCAGAATATCTTAATCACTTAATATTGTGACCTTAGAAGTGTTTTTAAACATCATATATTTTCTTACTAGGAGCTGTGTTTCTTCTGGGCACTGTATCCAAACTATTAAGCTGTGGAAGACCCAGTCTGACTAATAAGGGAGGTTTGTTGGTTGGACCAGTGGAAATTCTCCATTCTAAGTCAGACCTGTGCCTTAATATTGGTCTTACAGGGAGAGAACAAAGAGCAAGCTAACCAGAATTTGGGATGGCATGATATTATCAGTGATAACAGTCTACTGCTTCTCTGCCAAAGTCTTGAGGACTCGCACACTTGGGACAGGACTGAGAAGCCAAAACAAACAGCAGGGCTCTGTTGGGGAGAGGAAAGTGTTGTCATAAATCCTCCACTTCAAAGCTGTAGCTCCACTATCTAACCCAACATGAGGTTGTTTTTTTCATATTATATCGAAGAGATTGGCCATTGGTGGTGCAGCAGAAGCTGAAAATTGTGTGAATGGTGTGTTTAGTAGTGGTAGATGGTCTGTTATACCTCAGAGACTGATTAAGGGTTTCCTCTGTGGTAAATCTGAAAGAAACATGTAGACTCCTTAACAAGTAAAATAATAGATAATAATGACAGAAAATAATTATTGTTAAGTGAAAGAGAAAAAGAGACAGTGTTTTGGCTGGCTGAGAATCACTGAGCACCTCATGGAGACTTGTATGGCACACTCATGGTGAGAAGTGGGAGGTCTGGGTCCTTTCCTGAACTCTGCCATGAATTCCTTTTATGCTTTTGGTCCCATTATTTAATTTTCTCAAATTTCAGTTTTCCTTTAATTCATGGTACAGGAAAATGGTGCTTGGGGTTATTCAGGGGGTAACAGCAGAGTGTTAAGGACTGTTGGGTAGCACGAGATACCATGGCAAAGCCAGGCCCTGAGCTGGAGGTGACAACCATGATTTACACAAGCTGAGGATCCGGCTCTCCCTTTTCTAGCATGTCAACTCACATCCATCTTTATGCCAGCAACATCCAGGCCCTGACTACAAGCATTTAATAAGTTTAAGGAAGTTCCTGTTTTGATCTTTTGTTATAATCAGTGTTATTACGAATGCAAACAATAACCAGAACAATTGCAGTCATCAATGGAGCTATTGGTGAAGAACACAGGGTTTTCCTGCTTAGACACAACTATGAAGAGGACTGTTTACTTAGCCAGACTGTCCTTTTATAGTTACCAACAGGAAGTGCTTGCAATGTTTGTGTAAGAAGGAGACTTCAAATTATCCCAAATCATCTCTTCAAAGGGATGTGAGAACAGAATGTATGTTTTAAAAAAAGTCTAGCCGCCCTTTTTTTTGGCCGTATGAGTGAGCACATCTGGTTTTGATGGAATTGACAACTTGTTGTCTATGTCTTTACAGCCCAGGTTTGTCACATTCTCACCTCTAAATGGAAAAGTTTTGGATGAAAACCCACTTTTGTTTTTTGGCTTCTCCTGAATCTCTGTAAACAGTGGTAGACAGTGTGAGGCAAACTTGACCCAAAACAGCCTCTTATTATTGAATGTCGAGACATCTGCCAAGCTGAAGATTAATGTGTGGGTAGGAGTGGGACTGGCTGGAGTGGGAAAAGTGAACGCCCATGATAGCTTATATTGGATATCAGAAGGTTCTTCACCCAGAAGATGGCTAGGCACTGGAACAGGCTCCCCAGAGAAGTGGACACAGCACCAGCCCTGACAGAGCTCAAGAATTGTTTGGACAATGCTCTCAGACCCATGGTGGATTTCCTGGGGTGTTGGACTCAATGATCCTTGTGGATCCCTTTCAGCCCAGGATATTCTAGGATTCTATGAGGAACTTGGGACACCACAGCTACAGGAGAGGAGTACAGGGAACTCACTGGGTTGCTAACAGATGAACCAGGATGTCTCTTTATAAACAATAAGAGACTGTAGTCAACATCAATTAGTGATTAGTTTTATCTCAGTTTTGTTTCTTGTTGAAGAGAATTATACAATTAATAAATCACAGTTCAAAAATTCTCTCAGCTTACACCTCAGTAAATCAATGTTGCCCACAGACCAAATATCAGACTTCTTTCAGTTAATGGGTTTTTGTCATTTTCATCTTCAAATTTACCTGTTCATACCCATTAATACATGGCTGGTGGAGTGAGATGTATTGCAACCTAGATAATAGAAACTTTTATGAGCACTACAGCTGGAGCCCTGATCTCATACAGGTAAGAAAGGACTGGTCCACACATGCAGCTGTCCCCTTGCTATATGGTACCATTCATAAACCAATTTAATATGTGAGTCTCATTAGGAGCAGGAACTATTTTATCCTGTTTTACACAGGGGGAAAAAGAGGCAGAGAGAAAGATTAGGGGACTTGCCCAAGGTCACACAGGAAACCTGTGGTAGAACCAGGATATGAACATAGATTTCCTGAGCCTCCATTTGCTGCATTAACCACAAGCTCTTCCTTCCTCCCTTGTTTGGGAGAAATGACAAGGTTTCTTTAACATGGGAGGTGCCCTGCAGGGACTCAGCCTCAAGGTTCTTCACTTCATGTGGAGAAGAAGCTCTTGACAAGAGACATCCTTGCTCTGAAGGCCATCCCTGCAAGGTATTTGTGTGTTTGTATCAGAGGAAACCAGTCACCCACACAGGCATCTTCCCTTTTCTCCTTGGCACAGGGTTTTGATGGTGCAGGGAGGCTGCATTGGAGTTCCAGGAATGTGGAGTTTGGTCATCATGGGCATTTATGTGAAAACCACAGGCATAGGAGGTGTTTTTTACCTTTACTCCCACATGTGGATATCTACATTGTGGAGCTCAGCTGATCACCTGGCAGTCAGTTCAGGGCTGGGCCATAGGTTAATTTGGGGAGTTAGACAAACCACACAAGGTGAAGCTGCCTTTGTCTCTGTTGGACCTAATGCCAGCTCTGGGACATGGAAAAAATCTTAACTTCTAAGTTCATAGAAAAATTCTCTCCCAGATGTCAGTGGAAAACATGCAGCATGGGAACCCCTTCTGCATGGGCAGCAGGGACTAGAACAATGACACCTTGAGTGTCAGTGGGAAGGAATGTCAGTCCAGCATAAAACCCCTCTCCACCAGAGACATGCTGGGGAAAAACAGGCCAGAGACATCATACCACCAGGTCTACAGAATTTTGTGAGACCAAAATTTCCTTTAGGTGATGTTCCTTTCTCAGTTTCCAAAGGAGAGATTCTTCTCCCCTGGAATTCACTGCCACTGCTGTGTAGGACAATGAGGAGTGGTAAGAAGCAGCTTGAATTTCTTCTCTCTGCTTGTGCAACCAAACCACCATTCACAAGAGGGACTTTTCAAATCATGCACATATAATACAAAAGGAATTATGTTGTCAGTGGCATCACCTTTGATAACAAAGGACAATACAGTAATAATATGGCATTTTCTTGTGCAGGTTGCTTGAAAAGGACACTCCCAAGTAAGTTTTTGTGGTTATTTTTTGTGGCAATCTACTGCTCTTGTATCATGTTGCCCTGACATCAACACAGGGATCAGAGAGAGCCCACATGTCTTTTATTCTCAGGCATGTTGGTAACTGGCACCATCTCACCTCTGAATTCATCTCAGCAATGACCCAGCTGCTCTTCTTGGACTATTTTTGTTCTGAGCACAGGATCTACCTGCTCGAGGGGAAAACAGAAACTTCCCCATCTCACCACAATACCATCGCTCCCTATCTATCCCTGTGCTAAACAAATGGGAGTGCATTTGGTAACCGTCCACAGGGATTTTCCTGCTGGAGAAACATTGTCTGAAGAAGGCTGCAGCTCCCAAACAAGGCCTGGTGTGAGATGTTATCACCCAGCATAACCCCAGGCACCAGTGGGGCAGAAGGAGGGATAGTCTAAAGGGTGGCCTGAAAGATCTGCTGCCTTTGATGCACTGGTCTGCCATTACTCTGCTCTGGGAAAGGTGTTTTTATCTGGAGTATTGAGACTAGTTTTTCTGCTTGGTTTAATGACAGAATCCTGAAACTTTCTCAGCAGCTTAGAATGAGCTAAGAGAGGGCAAGCAAAGATTATTGATGGTGCTTAAATTCATTTAGAGCATGAGAAGAATATCAGACATCCTGTTAAAAATTTATCTCAAGGTCTCTGGCAGCATACTGAGCAATATTTCAGTGTTTTGCTGATAGTTACCTGTCTCTCACAGGCACACCCCATTGTTATAATTTTTATTAAACTAACCCAGATAGAAGGAAAAAGATATTTTTGAAAGTGCATCCTTCTCTAGCCAGATGTTTGTCTTCCTTTAGTCAAATGCAACCTTATTTCCCTCTCTCTACCACTTTTTTCCTTTTTCCTTCATATGGTTTCAACGTTTTTTTTCAAAAAGCCATTTAAATTATTTATTAAGAATTTTTATGTATTTAGGATCTTATTTAACTTGCAAGTTCATGGCAAATTAATATGCTGCAGGTCAAATCCTTATGATTTAGAACTCTTAAAAGTGAGTACTTAGAACTAAATAGAATGCTAAAAATTATAATGAAAAATTGTGATAGCCTTCCCTCTTTGTTATTCAGAATATCACACTGAGTTGCATCTCAGTTCTTTGACTCCAGCTAAATATTGGTGTCTTCAATGGGGTGTCCCTGTGGATTTAAATGTTACTGACACGTGTAAGCATAGACTTATCTCATTCTTATCAACAGCAAATTTTCAGAGAGTTGCCAATGTGTCAAAACTCTTGCTGAGTTCCCAAAGTTTATTGTATTTCCTTATGACTTTTTATGTAAATTCCCACAAACTCACATGCACTGAAAACCTAACAGAAATCTTCTGATACTACTGCATTCCTCCTCTTCCTCAGAACCTTTGACAGCAAGTCAGATTCTGCCTTTTGAAAGGAACAGCTATTTTTATTCCTGTTGCAAAAGGTTTTCCAAACTCCACATGCATTGTTATGTCTCTCAAATGCATTACATCACACGACTCTTCTGAAAGGTGTCCAAACTCTGCATTAAAACACTTGTGGGAAAACTTGAAAAAATAAATGGTTTATGTTAAATGGTATTTTGAAAAGGGAATGAAATGTGTTGCACTGATATGGAAAGGTAGTGTAGTAATGAATGCTTTGAATTAAGTGTTATGCTCTCCCTTATTAAACTCCATTCTGAAGTTATGCAGAATTACGTGTATCTTCCCCCTGTTTGCTCCTTTTCCACTGGGTGTAACAGAAGAGTGGTGAAGTATGAACTCTCTGAACATCATGCCATGAGAAACGTAACCAAAGCAGGTGGGTTTACTTTAAATTAGGAGAGAATCTGATCTGCCCTATTTCAAATACCAACTTGGAAAACTCTGGCAAACAGCAGAGCCAGCCTGCTCCTCACAGCTTGGTGAGACCAGCAGTGTGTGCCTCAGAAAGGCACTGCTGCTCCAGCCCGGGCTGATGGCAAGAACAGTGTTTAATGTTTCCCCCAGCACATTCCTGCTGAGTGTGGTGGAATTTGGCCAGTAGCTTTTGGAGAATATTGATATTAAAGGTCTTTTTAATGAAACTTTTGTTCTAAAAAACAAGAGTTTATCCACACTATGCTGTTATGGTGTTCCCATGGGTCCTACAAGGCAAAATATTCTGATTGGTGTGGCCTGGGGATACTCTGAGGACACCATGGGATATGGCCTTGCTTGATTGAAGGGAAATTTAGGGCTATTGGCCTTTGTAACATCCTCCAGCATCTCTTAATATGACTTTCTGGACAAGTCCAAATCTGGAAAGCTACCTGCCTGAAGCATCCAAAATCTTTAAAAACATATCCCACAAAACCATGTGTAGCTCTCTCAGCACTCCACAGTTCCCTACATTTCAAAGCTTTGGAGATGTACCCAACTTTTCCCTGGAATCAGCCGAGTCCAGAAGAGCACGGAATGACTGCACATCATATCCCAACCAAACATATGCCAAAAGTGCTCTGCTGGCCTTCCTTGGGCCAACTCCAATGCCAGGTTCCCAGAAGTCTCATCCTGGACTGGGATAATAATGAGAGCATTGCAAGCACCTGCTGAGCAGGGATGGTGGCTGGGGGGAGCCTTACGAGCCTCAGAGAGGATTTTGGTTCACTGTTTATAGTTTAGTGTTCTCTTTAAGGGATGGATTGTCTGGCTTTGAGAAAGAAGGCAATGTGGCATTTTACGAGGGGTTCTATGCTGGTGGTGTGATTCACATGTTTAGGGGATCTCTCAGGGAATTCTCTCTTTGCTCTGCCCATTTTCGGGTTTTGACAAGTTTTTGGCAGAATTCAGGCACCTCATTGCTCAGGCTGGGAAATTCTGACAAAGCTGGCTTGTTGAGAAAGTTGTTTTCCTCTGAAGGTACCTATGTCCCAGCAGATGGTTGGATATCCAGCATAGGTGAGATGCATAACAAAAGGGTCAAGAGAAATGACATTCCACACTTATCTACCCTGATTTTGGTTGTCTGGGAATTCAAAGTAAACAGGGATCATAAAATGGAAGGTATCATTTAAAGCTTGTACTATTACAGGTTCATAAACATGCTTTGTTAGCTGCTTTTACTAATTTCTTTACTTGTTTGCTGAGAAATATTAATAAAAATTTTGTAAGCTGCAAAACTACACTCACAGAGTACAAACCCACAGTAATAATTTCAGAATACTTCCTGTAGCCTATTTAATCTTAAAGAGTGGCTTCAAATGAAAATTTTTTTATCCTAAAATAGTTGCACCTCAGTGATTTCTAGAAGTCCTTGCATCTTTGCCATGACAATAGAGGGAATGTTGACAATTATCTTGCACTGGATGCCTAAAACCTAAATAGCTGAAGATACCCTCTTATTTTCATCCTTAATTTAAGTACCATAAGATTGAGGAAGGAAATCTAAGCTTTACAAGCACTTCTTCTTGGAACCCCCACCAATCTGACCTCTAGACAGTTACCCTGCCTGGCTTCCATTGCATCTCTGGATGCTCTAATTCTCCCCAAAACACCTTTTGAAAGAGCTTCTCCACTTGTTCCTCTCATCACTACAAGCCTTTCCTTGCCTCATTCCTTCTTCTGGGGTTGTTCAAGTTTATCTGTACCTCTAAGGTTCTAGCAAATCCTGCCCACACAGATGTGTTTTCTCATCTTTGTTTTGTGTTCCCTTGAGAATCTTTAGCTTGGTGCTGCACTGTACTGCATGGATTGGATCCTCCTTTAAATTCCACTGGGGCTGCTCACAAAAAGATCAGGCTGAGGGTGAGGACACTGCATTGCAGTCTCAGCAGCCTCCCCCTCTTCCTGGGACATGATGACCTGATTGTCCTCAATGACAAGGAGACTGAATTTTATAAAACATGAAAATAATATTGCAAAGGCCCAGATAAACAAATTTTCATACTGTGTGGTTGTGCCTGTCAGCAATGAGTGATACACCAAATACAGTGGAAGTTGCTGGAGATTTCAGCCTTCCTACATCTTCAGGTCAGGCATTCAGGGGCAGCTGCCACAGCAGCAATTTGGTCATATTGGAAAAGACTGAGCACTGTTTGCAGAAACTGAAAGGATTTACTTAGTTTTTGTTCTATTTCTATATTTAAAATAATTTGCCATTCCAGACCTGTTTCCCAACATAGCAACTGAGACCCCATGTAGCACTTGGGAAGGTCAAAAAGATGGACATTTTAGAGAAACCAGACAACAGTTCTCTTTTATTTTATCTTGTAAATGCATTTGCAGTTTGCTTAAACAACAAACCAAGACGTTTCATATATTCTGTTCCTTAACTGAACGATAGACAGAGCCTCAGCCGGTGTGATGCTGTATCCTTCCCTTGCAATCAATTTAGTGCCATGGGAAATTCACTTCCAAAACTCATTTTTCATGGTGAACACAAACACTTTTCATGTAGCTCGTCTCAAGGCTTCTGCCACTGCTGCTGCTGTCATCCCTTCACTAGAGATCTTTCTGCCCAGGAACTTTTGAGAGCCCTGCCAGGGATTTTGGTATGACTGGGAACCACTTTGCTGCCCATGTATCATCAAAAAATTTCTGCCATGCCAGGATCAGACCAGTCTTGGATTTGACAACCCACTTGACAGGCATGCAGATGATATTTTTTTTCTGGCTTATAGTGGCTTCACGATAACCCAGCTGAGACAAGTGTATATATATATATATATTTAAGAGATTTAACTCACTTTTAAAGGAAGTTAACATGGTTACCTGGGACAACATTTTGCAAATTTTTCAATGATTATCTTGTTCATGAATGTACGCATTTCCTTTAAGAGGATATATGCCTAAACCACAGTGCATGGACAGGAGTCAATAAAGGAAGCAATTCTTGTAAGCGTGAGTGCATCTACACAGTTTCTTTAAAACACACCATGGCAGCAGAATTGCATGGCAAGTTACTGTCATCTGAAAACATGAGCTGCTCTAAAATGCTGGTCTGTAATGTTGGATCAGTGAGGACAGTGGTAATCAAGCCTAAGTGTACTGTGTCAGACTTGAATTTACAGATTCATAGGATCATTTAGGTTGGAAAAGACCTCCAAGGTCATTTAGTCCAGCCATTAGCCCAGAACTGCCAGGTACCCAATCCTAAATCATGTCCCTAGGCACCACATCTACACATAGTGTGAGCAATTCCAGGCATGGTGATTCTACCATGATCCCTGGGCATCCTCTTCCAATGCTTGACCACCCTTTCAATGAAAAAATTTTTCCTACTACTCAATATAAACCTTCACATATCTATACAAATGTCGCCCAGTTTGCAATTTTCAGTAAAAATAAAAATAGAATCGGTCACCCTTATTTTTAAGATCTCAAGTTTCAAACCCAAGTCAAAGGTTTGTTTGGCTCTTTGCAGTTTGAACACCTGTGTAAAAGTAAGAAAGGGAGGGAGGGAGGGAGGGAGGGAGGGGGTGAGAAAAACCTCACAATTTTTTTTTCTCTCCTGTTTTTTTGTAACTCCCTGTATTTTTCTGCAGGTCTTCAGGCAGCTAGAATGTCACAAGATTTTTTTTATAGCATCCAGTCTGGCAGACAACGTAAGGAAAATACACATTTTGGCATAAAAATAGAATTCCAGGGTGACTTAAAAAGTTGTGCAATGGCTGATTTTTGCCCTCTATCAGCACTATGTGATGCATTGGCCTCACAGATATTTTATTTTATTTTATTTTATTTTTTTATATTTTATAAAATTTTATATTTTATACATATATTTTTATATTTCATATAATCATGAAATGGAGAAATTAAAAAAAAAAAACAAAATAAAAAAAAATGGGAAAAAAATTACTTGAAGTCTCAAATAATGCCTCCAAGGGCATATTCTGCAGCTTGATGCAGGGCAGAGCAATCTGAGCTACACCTGGCTACGGTGAGCAGAAAGCAGAGCAGCTGCACTGTTTTACCTCTTTGAAACTTCTGACAGGAAACAGCCCTGACATGGGGCCAGGAACTGTTCCTCAAATGCTGGAAGGCTCTCAGCGTTCTCAGCATTTAGCATTTTGCAGGAGAAACCCACAAGTCCTCTGGTGCCCAGCTTACAGAGGGTCCAGGCTGCTGCAGCCTCTGCAGCTCCAGATTTTCCTGTGTCAGCTTCCCCAGAGCCAGCAAAGCAGCTCAGCACTAGGCCAGTCGTCCTCCTGATACACTTTGAGAACTTTTGAAGTATTGCAGCAGGAGCAGCACAGGAACCCCTTTGCCACTGACAGCAGCAATATTATATTAATAACGCCAAGTCACTGCCCACAGACAGAAAAACATCACAGCACACGTCAGGCGAGATGTGAAACTCAGGACAGCAAAGTGGGTTTATAAGCATCCCAAAGATCAATATAGGGCCTGCTGAAGGTTGATTTTACATGAGAATAAACCTTGCTGCATGCAAACATACGTATGAAGATACCCCTGCATGCACAGTACCAAAACAATTTTCTAATTTTCTTTCTATTTTTCTTTCTTTTTTTTCTTACTTTTTGACAGGCATGTTGTGGAAAATGTGTGTGTCTGTGGGTCTGGTGACAGGCAAATGTTTATGTGGGTGCTAAAAAAAAAAAAATGGAGAAGGTGTGAGGCATATATTCAGAGAGCCAGAAAGCCACACACAGGCTTCTATTTATAGCAGCTTCGTGGTGAAATAGAGAAAACGAACGGCAGCTTCTATCTGCTGCTCCTAACTGAAGTTTGACGAGAGCGACTTCAACATTTAGGGTCTCTTTGTAGTTATAACTGACAACAAAAAGTGATGAGTTAGCTGTTTCCTTTGCGACCCTCTCGAGCAGGTGAAGGAGTCAACTGCTGCACGAGTGGGGCAGAACGAGCTGACGCTGCCTCCGAGCCTGGAAATGCTCTGTGCACCTCAGAGAGCCCTGGTCAGGAAGCAGAAACAGCCAATTTTTTTCTGAGCAGCATGGGTAGACTCTGTCTCCTAACCTGGCTTCCCAGACCAAGTGAAAAATCCACAGTCCAGGTGCAGTGGAGTGTGTGGACTTTTTAATTTATTTCTAGTTGCACATGTTGGAAAGTGAAAAATACAGATACAGGGTTCTAGTAACAGAGCTGAGGTCTGAGGTTATGTTGAAACTCACTGAAGATGTCTTATGCCAATAATATAATGACAGCAGTTCTGCGCTTGATTTTTTGTTCAATGGATTCTTCTAAAATGGGATTAACTAGATATGTTCTTCTTTATATGATCCCCTTTCTGCACAGTATAAATGGGTTGGCTTATGTGGAGAGTACAGTGGGCCTGGGAACTTGGTGGTGAGGTATTAAAAATGCAGTTTTCACCTGCTCTGCTTAATTTGGGGCAGTGGCTTTAAATTAAGACTGAGTTTAGTTTAGGTATCAGGAAGGAATTCTCTATTATGAGAGGCCCTGGCACAGGCTGCCTAGAAAAGCTGCCCCATGATCCCTGGAAGTGTCCAAGGCCAGGCTGGACAGGGCTTGGAGCAACCCAGGATAGTGGAAGGTGTCCCTGCCCATGGCAGGGTGTTGGAACTTGATAATCTTTAATGTCCCTCCCAACCCAGCCCATTCTGTGATTCTCTGATTTATTTTTTTCACTTTCTTTCTTTTCTCATATCTTTCCTGAGGGCAGTAGTTCAAATATTTTCCTGCTGGAAGCTGAAATATTCAGTAGGTGAGGAGGTACCTCATCACCCATCTCTTTCCCTGTGAAGGCTGCTCTTTGCAGTCCCCTGTGCTGGCCACTGCTCTGACTTTTCCCCTGGTGTAGGACCCTGTCTCTTCCTCAGCTGCCCATTTCATGACACCTCTAAATCACACCACTTGTGTGCAAATTATGGATTGCTCCATTAGGAGGTGGGAACCATCAATTTTCTGTTTGTTTGGATGGTGGAAGTGGGTTTGGCAGCTGGAAAATTACAGGGCTGGGAGCAGAATATCAAGTTCCTGCCTTAGGTCCAGAACAGCAATGGTAAAAAAGCTATTTAAAAGCAAAACCCTTTTCCCTCAACTTTTTTTTCTTTAGTTTTATAAAATGCAAAGAAAGCAAGCAGACTGAAATATTTTGTGAGCTGGTATTTGTTGCACACAACAACTTTCCCAGAAGAAAAAAATCTTGAGTTATGAAAGAGCTGCAAAACTCCATTTTCATGTTTGAAAATGATTTTTCTTTAACAGACCGTTTTGATTTTCAGTTGAGTCAGTGTAGTTTAAAAAATAACCTCTAAAAGATTAATTAAAAATATACACATAGATTCATTTTGAATTAAATCAATATTTTATTAATTAATCTTTTAATTTTGTTGACTCACCAAAAAATTTACTATTTTCTTTCTGAGCTAATCTGAATTTTTACCAAACTCTACATTTTAAAAGAGGAACTGGACTAATAAATTAGATATTTGCACAGCCCCACAATAAGCATCGAGTTTTGCCTACTCCTATCTCATCTATAATCACTGGTGAAGAAATTAACTTCTTTTTCATTCTGACATTTCTTTGTTTCATTCATTCAATATTAAAAGTGCTTTGGTTTAACAAGCTGGTCACGTGGTGCACTGTCTGTTTCTTGACTGAAGCAGGGCATATCTCTTGGAGATGATCAACATTGAAGACTTCAGATATCACTCTATTTTAAGAAACATTCATGTTATGTGAGTTCTCCCATGTCTAATATCATTGCTGAGTTTAAACCAATGTGTTTAATTTTGGGGAAATGCCTCAGTGACAGCACTGTCTTGACAAACTCTTTTCTCAGACTTGGATCTGGCCTCCCAGTGCAAATGTGACTTTAAAGACATTAATTTCAAAGAAATTCTTGCATTTTTGTTGAATTCAAGTGAATTTTAGAATTCACTTGAATTTTCATAATTTTTTCTCTGTCAGTAAACTACTTTTCTAGGTGCTGATGGAGAGAGATCCCAGGGAGAGATCAAATGCTGATGAGATGGTTTTCTTCAAATCGTAAGATCATTGAAGTTGGAAAAGACTTCTAAGAATATACAGTCCAACCATTAACCCAGTACTGCCAAGTTCAGCACTAAAACTTGTCCCTAAGCACCACATCTACATGTTTTCTGAATATTTCCAAGGTTGGTGATTCCACCACTTCCTTGAGCAGCTTGCTCCAATGCTTGACCACCATTTCAGTGGAGAATTTTTTTTCTTAATATCCAATCTAAACCTCCCCAGCTTGAGGCCATTTAGTGTTTTCCTATTGTTCATTACCTGGAAGACCCCACTAATCCCTGCTATTCAAGCAACAACTGAAAAGAATGATTTTGTGGCAAAGTTTTAGTTTAATCTTGGCCACTGTTCATTCTGTCTTCATTATGTTGCTTTTCTTGTAAAAAAAAAAAAAATAGACAAAAGCCCCCAAACCTCAGAATTTTTACAGTATAGGTCCTACACCAATCCCAGCAGTAAAAATACACTCTGTTATAGAGGAAACCAGGAAGATCTTTGCAAAATAAAGGTGGCACACTTTGCTCAATGTTCTTAGACCAAAAGTCAGTGTTAAAAGCTTGGCTTTGTAATAAGCTTCAGGTCAATGGGGACAAGCAAGGTAATCCCTAATCCTCATCAAACCACCACTCTGGGTGTGGTTGGGACACCCAAGGACATTGATTTGCACTGTACCTCAGTTACTCAACTAACTTCTTGGGTAATTTTCCCCACTGCAATTCCAGGAGAAGCCTTGCTCAAGGTCCTGCCTGTGATGAGACATTGTCCTTGCCCCAGAGAGCTTCCAGTTGTAGGGACAAAGACAACAAATAGGAAAACAGTAGGAAAAATGTAGCCCAGGGTTGTAAAACAGGCCAGTGCTGGAAAAACACTTTTCTCTCTGTTACTGTGCCTATGCTGTCATGGAAGTAGACATGGTGAAGACATGTTTAGTCCTGGGGTTTTTAGGCACATTTCTGCATTTGTTAGTTTAGCACTGTTATGAAGTTTTAGAGCAAGGACCATATTACTGTTGGTTCTCAGCCTGAGGTAAAGCACAACTTGATGTCCTTGATTTTAAACTTGCTTTAGGAAGATATGTTAAAGCACAGATTCAGTTTGCTAATCAAAGTTACAATACAAGCAATACAAGTCCTTCAGTATTTTCTCCAAGGCAAACTCATGGTATGGTGGGGTTCAGGGATGAAGGACTGACTTCAGCAAATCCACCCCAGTCAAAAAAATCCCGTTCTTTTCACTATAGTTTTATGTCAGGTTAGCTCAGGCAGATTTGAGTCAGGCAACTCAGTTATTCTGAGGTTCAGGGAAAAGCCCCCAACCCAGCTTTTTCAGAAGTCAAGCCCTAACTCTAGACTTAGCTGAAGGACTCATCTTCCCTTGGAACACTTGGTGGATCAGCACTGCCAATTAGTTAAATGTATTACAAACATAACTGTGGGCATTCCTTCAGAGCCTACTCAGCTCTATCTTTTTAAACTAAGTTAATCTTTGGTGAAAATGAGAAGAATTTATCCAATGTACTGGGGCAGTGGGCAAAGCAGCTGTTCCTGAAGCAAACTGTCAATAATGAGAAACACGTTTTCTAGAGCTCCCCATGCATGGGGGTCTGTGAACTGTCTCAAAACAGCAGCAAGGATGTTTCATCGGAAACAGCAGCTCCTCTATAGTCTTCAGGTGCAGCAGTTGGACTTTTTTTTTTTTTTCCAATACAAAAAGCCACCCTTTACCAAACTCCCATCTTGTAGTAGATTGAACCAAACCTGAGCAAAAGCTGGGGCTGGCAAAGCTCCAGCTGAGCACAGGAGGTATGCTCAAAAGCAGGAAGCTGTGGCAAAGCTGAGTCGCTGAAAAGCTGCTGGAGCTAATATATTGTGGTCATGGGGATAGGCAGCAGCCTCCGAGTAGTGATGGGAAGACTCAAAAGCACCTTCAAAACAGGCTTGAGAAATACTGCTGATCTCTGCTCTTTGGCTGGGCTCTTGCGCTCAGAGTTACGCTTGAAGCTTTTAGAAGATCTCTCGTCGTTGGAGAGGCGCGGAGGTTTTATCCCTGAGCCCCGCACAAGCCTCGTTTTCTGCCTGTGCACTGAGATGCAGAGGTGAAAGGCTTTGAAGGTGAAAGGGATGCGTAGGATTGGGCTCATCTGGCAGCATTTGTGACAGCAGCTGAGGCCCAGCAGGTCGTAAACACTCGCTGGTGAAGAGCTGCCTTCGCCACCTCTTCCCGCGGCAGCGCCAAAAGCCAGGCGTGCGCCCGTGGATTGACTAATTCTTTTATGGGGCAGAAAAAAAGGCACTGGCTGTGAAGCCAATAAAAAAACACCAGGTGGTCAAGACATTATGGAGGCCCATTGTTCTAGGGGATTGTTTAGTTCATTATTATGAGCTGCGATGATGAGAACAGGATGCATAATATTGACATGTGGGGTAGGGAGCAAGGAGATGGAATGGGTGAGGTAAGGTCTCCCTTTCCTTCTCTGGCCACCCTTGGGAGGGGGAAGGAGCTGCTGTGTTTCAGAACTGAAAAACCAGTGCAAGAAGAGATAAAGGGAGGACTTCCCACTTTCTCAGGGGTGAGGTAGCTGCTTCCTTATAATGTCACAGTTCACTAGGGAGCTGCAGCCAGGACATGTGAAGGGAGGGACATGCTCCTGTCTCCATAACTGGAGCTGTGCTCTCTACTCCTCTAAATGTCCATGGGTGCAGCTGTTTTGGTTTTGGCTGTGTCCTGAGAGACTGTTTCATGTGTTTCTCAATGCCTGGAGGGGCCAGGAGGAGCCACCTGTGTCTGAGGGAGATACGTGTTTTCTGTGGTCCTGGAGGGTCAGAAAATACACAAACTTCCAAAGACAGCACTTTTCCCAGTGGTCTGTTTTGTACTGACTTCTGGACTCTGGACAAACAGACAGGATTTAACCTGCACGTTGGTTTCATGTGTTCTACAGCAGTGCCCTTCTCTCAGATGGAGAAAACTCTGAGCATGTGTCAAGCAGGATGGGTGGAACTGTCACAACTCACTCTCAGGTCATACTCAAGGCTTGTCCATCAACTGGACAATAAACCCCGGCTTGTCTAACCACCAATACATAAAAGAAGGATGTGTTTGAAGAGAGTGCTCAGACAAGTGCTCAGACAAGTGATGAAATTTAAGCAGAATAGAACTGGACCAAACAAGCTACCTCAGATCTCTGTGAAAGGTGGTGCTTTGATTGTGCTTTGTATGGGCCCAAGGCAGCCAGGATGAAACAGGTGTAAGAAGAGATAGATGTCAGCATCAGCTTCAAGCTGGCCCCTTTCTGGGAAGCTGAGTTCTTTGTGCCAAATCTGCAGCCACTGAGGTGACCGAGGACACTGCTGTGATGCAGCTGGGCTCATCAAGCCAGCTCTCACATCCCAACACAAAGTAGCTTTGCATCAGCTGCACAGAGTGCACACACACCATCTGGTCCAAAATCTTCCATGCTGTACAGGGTTCCCACTCAGGGATCACATACTCAGCACCACTCTCAGACAGTGAGTGGAGGAGGCAAATGAAGAGCAAAAATCTTTCTTTTTCCTAGAGAGTATGCTCTGTATCTTGCCCTAGAAATAGAATTTAAAAAAAAAGAAAGAAAAAAAAGGAAAATAATTTATGTTTGACTGAGCTGTCAAACAATTTAATTTATGTTTGACTGAGCTGAGCTGGAAAGAGAAAAGGAGAAAAGAAACAAAACAAAAACACTGGCCCATAAAGAAGAGAAAACAGGAAAGGAAAAGAACAAAACATCCTGTACACAGCAGCCAGTCAGTCGAGGAGGGAGGGTCTGTGTCATCTGCATTCCTCTGCTGAAGTGGGCATGGACAGCCTGGATCCAGCCTGCATTACTCAACCTTTCCTTACCTTTCTTCTGACCTGATTTTGTGATCTCTCCTGTTTATTCCTGAGCTCAATCAGAAGAATCAAAGGTGGTTTCACACCTTCCCTCCTCTCCAGATGCCACTTCATGAGAGCAGTGTGGCATTTGCAGGCTGTGCCACCCCCAGGTCCTCTCCTGGGATGAGTATTATGGATCCCAGATCCCCACTGGGCACTGACAGATGTAAGCTCACCCTACCCTGCTCCAAGGTGAGGGGTCACTTCTGAGCCTGAGGCAGTCAACAATATTGTGAATGAGCTGACAAGAGATACAGCCTAAACTGGAGCTGGCTCTGAGCCTGGGCTGAAAAATTTGGGTGTTTCTGCACCTGCCTGTGTGAAAATGCCTCTTGCTCTGCCCCTCCGCAGCTAACCTGAGAATGAAACCAGTGAGGAAATCTTGATGTCTCAGCTCAAGAAGCTGCCAGTGTGCAGGTTAGTGTGGCTAAGGTGGTTTGAACAGGGAGGCTGAAACCTGTGTTGTTTGCGCTGTTTATTCTGAGGTGAGGAGGGACCAAGATGAATTGGGTTTGTTAATACAGTGTCCTTTGGGAGACTTGAAAGATAGATGTGAGCAGAAGTTTAGAATGGTGGGAACTTCTCCTTTAAGGGACCCTTTTCTAAGCCCACTTAAACACTAATCAGGTGCCCCTCTCCTGGTCATCATTTGTGTGGTATTGCTGAAGTGGATGTGATTTCCTCCAAACCCTATAAATGTCTCTTCTTAATCAGTTCCAGAGTTACTGCCTCCTTCTCCAAACAGGCTGCACTCACAAATCTCTCACTGAGCTGCTGGAGCCAATCATGTCTCCTGCCTCTTCTTCTGGAGAGGGCAAAATGAGCTTTTTAAAAAGGGGCAGAACATCCCCAGTGAGCAGCTCAGAAGTTGGGCACACTTTTGCCCCACCAGGGGCAGAAAGGGAGGATAGGCTCCTCACGTGTCAGCAAGAGGCAAAACCTGAAGAAATTCCCCAAAAAATGATGATACCCAGAGCATGGTCCTTGAGGTTAAGCTGCACTGACAGCTTCTTCTTAGATGACCCTGCAATAAATGCAACCTGTGATGACTGATGGCACATTCACCTGCTCCCATGCATTTTGTCTTGGTTCTCCCTGTAAAAGTATTCCAGAGAATTTTTTTTCCCTCTGCTTTTCTTGTTGAAATTCTCTCTAATGAAACCTTAGAAGAAACATGTTTGTTTGAGAACAGATGTAGCAGAACCAGCTTCCCTGTCTCCCCAAATCCCTGAAATGGGGGAAATAAATATTTAATAATGGTATATGAGTTATTTAGGTGCTTTAAGAGGCACTGCCTTCACACAATATCACTTTCTAGAATTCCCTATTATCCCTTGTTCTCTCATTTCCACCCCCTGCCATCCCATACCTTCTCTTTTCCAGCCTGTTTATTTTAGAGTGCAAAGCTACTTAGAATTATTTATTTTTGGATCAGCTACTGATTCACTTAGTGACTAACTCATTTCATCACTCGATGCCTCACTTTACCTATACATTAAGAAGGATTAATAGTACCTGCTTTTCAGGGCTGTTAGCAGTCTAAATTAATTCATGCTTATAGTGTTTATAAAGAGATTTGAGATCCTTGGTTACTGGAGGCTAGGGAGCTGCAAAGTATCTTATTTTTACTTAATAGTGAGGGGGTTTTGTGCAACTTTGCATTATAAAAGTACAAGAAACCTTGCAATTAGTTGGAGAGGCTTTTATTCCCAGGGCTTAGCTTATATTCCAGTTAAGATAGAAGCATTTTGTCTGCATATTTCTTCCCCTGATGTTTTAATGAGAGTTAATATCCTTATCTCCCTTACTGAGAAATGTTGGACGGTGCAAAATGGGGCAATAAACATACCAGGGTGGGTAACAGGGCTGTGCAGTGCTGCTTGGAGCTCTTAAAAAAGCTAATCGTGCCCTTCTTCAGACTGTATTTTGGTGTTATTACTGCAAAATATGCAGCCAGAAAGAAAAATTTAAACTTAATAATAAAATTTAAACTTATTAGCAGTTATGACAATAATTTGCATTCACTGGAAATATTTTTTTGGCATTGTGGGAGGTTAGTGTGAGTCTGTCAAGAAAGGGAAAGGACTCCTGCAGAGCCAGAGGAGGCATGAGGGGTGTGTCTCTGAATGAAGCCTGAAATTAGTTTGCAATTATTTCACATTTACTGAGTAATCCACCAAATGATAGTGCCAGTGACCACATCTGCTACTGATCCCACATTGCCATGCAAGTATTGCTTAAAGAAGTGGCATATTTGGACTTGAATAGCAGTGTGTAGACAGATCATCAGTTTGGTTGTGGTAAAAACAGCTCCAGTGAAATTAATGGAGATTCCTTATTCTGTTGCCTCTTTTCCTATTAATGGAATTTACAGGTCAGAGTGATGAACCAGTCGCTGGCAGCAACAGGGCACTACTGATGGTGGTCACAGTCTGGCTGCCCTCAGACTGTCCATGAGAATGGTGGGAATTGCTTCCACAGCACTATGACCACCTGAGGGTCTCTCCTGCTGGGAGAATTAGTGAGATTTCTGATTGTATGCCTCCAGCATCACAAAACACAGACAGGCCAGAATACAGCCCAAAACAAGGCCTCTCTTTCACAAGATCTTTATTTTCTGGACTTAGCCTGTGAGCTGTTGCCCTTTCTTCCATCTTGGCAGACTGCAATAATTACCCAGATGACATATATAGGGAGGCCACGAATTATTAACAATTAACTCAGCTCTGGAGTCACTGCCAAAGATTTGTTGGTTCTTTGAGGAAGTCAAAGTGAGTAAACCATGCTGAGTGACAATAGCTCTGCTTCCCAGCCAGACTGAACAGCTCGTAATGTAACCCAAACGTTTCCTCTTTCCAAGCTTGCTTATAAAAGAGCAGACAAGGAAAGGGCAGAAAGGACATTTAGAAGAACACAAGACTGGAAAAACAACCACTGATGTAATGTACTTTCTAAACTAAACATAAGGCATGCACTATTGCAGCCATTTGAATAATGATTAAAAGGAAAACCAAAACAAAGATATTTTGGTCTGCTTAGTCCTGAATACTGAAAGAAAAAGTGTGAGCAGTTCCATGGTGCATGGCTGGGAAATATTAGCCCTGAGCTTCACGTGCTCTGAATCATCTCTGCTCCTGGTGGGGAGAAAATAGGAAAAAAGGAGAGATTTTTTATGAGATAGAGGGAGAAGAGATGTGCATGGGAATTGGAGCACACGAGGCAGAAGAACAATATAAATATTATGGACCTCTGATGATCATCTTGTATGGTCCTACAAGGCCCATCTGTGATATCTTTATAGTCCAAATGTCCCATGGGACAAGCTTTGGAAAGAGTGCAGAAGATGAATCAAGAGGATAACAAGCACAGGATTTATTTACATTGCCATTTCACAGAAGGGCAACTAAAAAGGGCAACTAAAGTATGAAAAGCTCAAAGCCTCTTTGCTGCCTCCTCTTCTCTCCATGGCCAATCTGTCCTGCTCACTGGCACCACTATGAGAGCACATTTCAGCAGGTGCATTGGTATTTTCAGGGTCAGGACCTATGCCACTTGCCCAAAATCTCAGAGGAAATGTGTTGGAATAATACTCAAATCTCTCGAGTCCCGCATCACTTTCTCAACCACAAAACCATCCTTCCTGTCTCTGCATAAATATAGAGCTGAGAGAAGTGATTTTATGTGCACATGCATATATCCAGAGTGCCTTATAAGGAGTACAGGCACACTAAGTTGAAAATTTCATTAGAAATAACACTAATTCAGGAAGCAATTTTGTTTGTATTTCTGTTTCTCCTCCAAATTTCTCCCATTTCAGACATCACAACAGCACTTGCTTATGTGAGGTTTCTGATTGCTTTTTGTGGAATGAAAGAAAAATCACATGAATTTCAGCTGGAGCAAAGCCATAGGATTTGATTTCATAATGCAAATCATTACAACTCTGGTGCATCTGGTATGAGTCACTGGTATATTTCAGTGAATTTCTTGTATCCAAAGTAAATCCTTTTCCCTGGGAGGCTCCAAAGTAGAAACAATGAAAAACTGGTTCTCCTTCTGCCCTGAGAACTCAGGTTCAATATGAACAATAATAACCTTGATAAAGTTACCAAGCAGATTTTGTCTCAAGCCAAGAGAGCACTTTGTATTAAACTGGCCCACAGCTGATCTGTGTTTTCAAAGGACCTTTAGTAGGGGTCCTGATGGAATTAATAGATGACAAGTTCAAAGCACACAGAAGGAAGAGGTTCCTCTTCTCCTGTGAAATGTCTGGATAATAATAAATTCCCATGGATGAGATCAGAAATTGCACAAACCTGTGAAAGAAAAGATCATCTAGGGCTGTGGATTCCAAATATACATTTCTGGCTCAAGAACTCCCTGAGCCACCAGTTCTTGGGATGAGGGAAAGAAAACTACACAGTGAACTCCAAGACGTTAAGAGGTGGGCTTCTCAGAAATGCTCAGACTTGGGCTATCCTCCCACTAAGTTAATAAATGCTGATACCAGTGAAAATAAAGAGATGCCTGTGGACAGGGTGGGCTGTTCCATCATCTAAAAGACAGGCAATGCATTTAATCTGGTTGGGTAGGCTCAGCTTTTGTTCAGTGGGGAGATACAGGCACCTCTGGAGATTGATTCATCCCATCCTAAGGCAGGAGTCCAAGATAAGTGGGGTCAATCACCCACTGTCTCACTTCATGGCTTCAATAGAAATCAGAGTAAATAATTTATTTGGGATGTCTGGGGCAGGGTTCAGTTAGAGACTGGAATTTTGGAAGTCTCCATATGAGGTAGACGCTTTTTTGTCTCTTAGAAGGGAATGGAGATGTAGTAAAGACAGCCTGTGGAGCCTGTGTTTCATTTTACTCTGCAGACAGGTCAGCTGCATCCTCCAGACTGCAGCTCAGTGGGTCTTTAGTGCTGTCTGAGCTATCCTAGTGGATCTGTCCTCACCACGAGCAGATATCCTGGTTGCAGGTACCATGTCACACGCTTTTTAATTCAGACGCCCTTTAGCAGAGCCTTGTACTTTTTGAAATGCCCTGTGGCATTTTCCTAAAGGTTTTTGAGCACCTCTCCAGAAGGGATTTGGCTTCCCATAGTTTGTGTCATTTCTACTACATATAGAAGTATTTTGGGTAGCCCACAACTTACAGAATTATAGTTAACACCTATGTGAGGGCAACTGAACTAGACCATAATTCACAAATAAACATCTACACACAGACATATAAATTTGGGTGCCAGTCTGGAGCTGAATCCCAATTTTATCTTGTAGATGACCAAATCAAGGTAAGATGAGTTCTGCCAAAAAATTATTTTGAAAAATTCCACCTTAAGAACAGGGAACATTCAATAGCTTTTAGGAGTACTCAGCATGCTCAATAAAGAGCTCTTCCTTTTTGTCTCTTCTCCCCAGCATTTCTTCCTCCAAAATCCTTGTTTGGAAGCAGGTGTAGATCTCCAGCTACAGAATGGGAGCCACTTCTTCTCAAAAAGCCCTTCAAGAATTAGTAATAAATGTCTCACGCCTACAAGTAATAGTTTCTAGTTTTAGAAACACATAAACCACAGAAGTCTTTCCTTTTCAGAATTTAGCATTTTGTAATGGTGGAAAATTAAAAACAAAAGTTTGTTAAATTTGTAACACAATAAAAAAACCCCATCTGCTACTTTATACTAGCTCTCAGTCCAGTAAACAGAAAGTGTCTTTTAATCACCAGCTGTCCATTAGTTTGACAGAGCCTCCTCGTCACAAACCACAACTCAGTCTTACATGTGCAAGCAATTTTGATTTTTCTCAGGGAGAAAAATATGCCCTCTCTTTCCAAATATCTCTGACAGTTAGGATGGTTTAGCTCAAAGCTTCTCAGTTAGGGCACGTTGACATAGATGGGCACAAATGGATGAGGCTCATTTTGCCTGCACTCTGAGCTGGCTGGATATAGGCCAGCTCTGAACTGGAAATCATGTTAGGATGGAGCTTTGCCCAGGCTAATAAGATCTGTTGAAGGCAAATGCTGAGAAGCAAGACATATTGGATATTAGGAAGGAACTCTTTGCTGTAAGGGTGGTGAGGCACTGGAACAAGTTGTCCAGAGAAGCAGTGGATGTCTCATCCCTGGAAATGTTCAAGGCCAGGTTGGATGAAGCTCTGTGCAACCTGATCTAGTGGAAGGTGTCCCTGCCCACAGCAGAGGGGCTGGAACTAGATGATCTCTAAGGTCCCTTCCAACCTAAATACCGATACTGTGATTCTGTGTTTCTATGGGAATAATTTTTCACTGCAGGTCAATTTTTAATAATGGAAATAATTCAGGGACTGACGGACAGAATGAAAGATTGCACACACGGGGTCTTTTGTCTCTCCAAATGTTGATCTAATCAAAACAAAGGCTTGAAATAAAGAGGTCCCTTTGATGGCTGTTGTGGTCCTGAGGTCACAGTTAAGTAGCAGAACATCAACAGTTAATAGGGCAGAACCTGGCTCTTCCTAAACTGGTGTCAATTGATAGCAAAGCCTGGGATGTCAAACACATGACACTGATGTGGAGCCAGCACAAGTAAGAGTAGAATCAAACCCCTTGTGAGTTATCATTGCTCCAAATTTCTCTGATTTCTGGCAGGTTTATGGCAAGGTCTTTAGAATATTTTAACTTTGTGTTTTTGTGTGTGTGTGTTTAACGTCCTGTCTCTGTGAACGCTGCATAACCACAGTGTGCTCCCCAGGGCATCCCTCCTACATACACACAAAGTTCTGCTTAATGTTTCACTTGGATTCATTTGAATCCTTTATTATTGCAGCACTGAATGAATACTTGCATTAAAACTACTTGCCCCAGTAATTTCACCAAAAGTTTTTTTTTTAATTTTCAAATTGCTTTGTCACATGGAGGTCACATTGATGCTGTACTTACAATTCATTGCTGCAGAAGTTCTGAAAAATTAAAATTTTGTCTGCCCACAAGATCTTTATTGGTCTAATTGAACACAAGAAAAACAAATATTGTCAGGTCCTACATAAGAGTCAAAAATGTAGACGAAGCTTGTATTGATTATATTTGTTTAGGAAAAAAAAAATTGAAATACCTCTTCTGATGAACCAGTTTTATACATGGAAATGGAGAGTTTTTCTGAATCAGAAGATTTGAAGCACTTCACAAGTAGTCCTCAGCAGCTCATGGAATAGTTTCCCCCAGCTTTCCATGGAAAATATACTTTCAGCAATTCTCAGGCTGATTTACGTTATCTTGTGAAGAACTATGTGGTTGCTCTGAAGTCCATATAGAATGAAAAATTCATGGAATTTGGGTTGGAGATGACCTTAAAGCCCATCTTGTTCCAACTCCCTTCTCTGGGCAGGGACACTTTCTACTGTCCCAGGTTGCTCCAAGCCCTGTCCAGCCTTGGACACTTCCAGGGATCCAGGGGCAGCCACAGCTTCTCTGGGCACCCTGTGCCAGGGCCTGCCCATCCTCACAGAGAAGAATCTGATCTAAACATGCCCTCTGTCAGTTTAAGCCACTACCCTTGGTTTCCCTTGTAAAAAGTTCCTCTCCATGGACTTTTAATTTTAATTATATTTTATTTTATATTTTTGATAGATTTTAAATTAATGGTTTTTTTTAAGATATATTTTCATTAATAAAATGTAAACATTTTTAGCTATTCTGTGTAGATAAGACCTATGTAGGGATGAGGCATGGAATTCTTCTGGATCTCTGAGTGCTCCTGTATCCTGTTATGATACTGGCAGTTTCCATCAGTACTGACACAAATTTTGGCAAGCCAAACCATTTTCTGCATCTGAGAGACATCAGTTTGGCTTGTTGGTCCTTCCATGGAGTCTCTTTCCCCATCACAGGTAGCACAAGGCTGTGGTTTCTCCACTGTCATGAGACATGAGTATGCATGGGTGATGGAGCAGTTGTCCTACCACATCTGGGGATTTGGGTCTTGTGGAAGGAAAGTGAGAGGATGGAGACCTGCAGAGCAGCCTGGGAGTTTGTAAATGAAATCAACAAATGTGAAGGGTTTCATTTAGCAAACTGGCTTTATTTTATGTGTTATATTGTCTCTGCCTTTTTAAAATATTAATTAAAAAAAGAAAAAAAATATTATTTCATTTCACTGACAACGAAATATTCACCTGCTACATTAAATTGAAGTGGGGGAAATAAGGGAAAAGCAATAGTAGCTCAAAGATATTACATTTCTACAAAACCTGTGAAAAGAATTTGACAAATCAACTCTCTCACTGAGACATTAACCTAAAGAGAAGAACATTGTTCTAAACTCAGCAATGATATTAGGCACTGGAGAACTCATCTAATTAGTAGAAAACCTGGCTAACATGCTGTTTAGTTTTCAGTTTTAGCTAGGAATTGAAATGTTGTCAGCCCAAAGAGAATACACAGATAGCAGTGTCTTTTAAATCACTTTTTAGAACTGGATTCATTCACTTTTGTGAAAATAATAGTTGTGTCCCAATTGCTTGATGCTACTACAAGGACAAAAATATCAAGTCATAATTTAGGGAGAGCAACTCTCTCCATGCTGAAGTTTAGGGCATACTTGATGTCCAGACCCTCTATAATCAAGGGGGATGAGCAAGCACTTTCCCAGGATGATTGTCCCATGCCAAATGAAGTGGCTGGAAGAGTGAAGCTGATAAAATTTCAGGGTGCTGTATTCTCTGCTTAGTATAAGAATCCTGTGTTTCTGGCTTATCCTAGAAAGAAGCAACTGAAAGGAACCACATGGTGGTTAATTCCAGACCAACGAATATGGCAGATTCTTCCCATGGCATTGCAAGCACCTCTGGCACATGTGACCTGAACTGTCCACCACCCCTGTCCCCTGTGTCACCACAGTAGGTGGGACAGATAAATAAAGCACCAATGTAAACTGTTTTTTTTTTTTTTTTTGTTTAGAGCTGGGCAGGGTCCCAGCAGCCTTGGGGGCCGTTCTTGTCCAGGCTGGTCAATGAAATGTTCCCAGGGAGAGGTTTCACTTGTAGGCAGAGGGAGCCTGAAGTGCATTTGGAAAAAGAGCTTATCCACTGCAATCTCCAGGTCTCCACTCAGCCAGTCGCTGGATTTCCCAGCTGCTCTACTAAAAATAAATTGATGAAAATGAAAACTTTCTCTTGGCAGGGATTTTGACAAGTGTCTAATGTAGACCTGTGCTGATGCAGTCAATGAGTAATAATATCAGCATAGCCAGCTATGGGAGAGGTTTATATTTTTCCTTTTTCTTTTTCCTTGGGAAGGGGGAGGGCCACGCTGCAGGACATTATTTACAGTACAACATGATTCAGTTGCCAGAGGGGGAGAAGAAGCCAGCCCATTGTTCGAGGACTATGCATGGATTGAACATTAAGAAGTAAATTTCCCTGCCTGAAAAATGTAACCCTTACTCTCTCCCTTTGGCACAGCTTCATCAGGGAATTTTACACCTGAAATTTGGCCTCCAAAGGAAGCCCAAAATCTCTGCTCAGGTCAGACACAAATGAAGGCCATCTTTGTTGCACCCTAAAGAAGGAATTTTGCTGCCTTATGGAGTAAGATTTTCTATTAATTTTTAAATAGAGGATTTGTTACCATTGTAAAGAAGGCTGCAAAAGGTACAGCTGGGTTACACCAGCTCAGGATCTCACAGATTTGCCTCTGAAGTCCCTTTGACTGATTTTTCAAGGTGTCTGGTGTAAACCCAAAGAACACCAGCTGCAGCTCCAGTGGGGATGGGATGAGCTCAATCTCATGAATTGTACCTTGAGCTACAGCAAACTGCACTCTCTACCAACTATTGATGTGCACAGTTCAAGAGAATGGGGCAGTCACCCGTCACAAAGCAAGAAGTTACACACATAAAATAATAAATACAAACCATAACCCTAAAAGCCTTGAAAATATTTATCAAGCCTTGTGGTTCTCTTCATGTGAGAACAAGCATCAGCACATGCTGAAGGCTGACAAAGTGAGATCTCTTCTGTAATTCTGAAACCCTTCGGGAGGATGAGGAAAAGTCTTAGAAAACTTTTGCTACGCAGCTTTCAAAAACAAATGATGACTTGCTTGTGGCATACTTTGTACAAACTCATACAATAGCTGAGTAATTATTGGAAGATTATTTTTTCCCCATCAGTTTAGAGACACTGTTAAACCTGCCAAAATGAATGAAGCATCATATGGAAATCATAGAATAATGGAGTGGTGTGGGTTGGAAGGGACCTTAATCATCATCTAGTTCCAACATCTATGATAAACTTAGTGTCTCTCCTCTGGACTCATTCCATATTCCCATGTCTTTCCTGTGTCGGGGGCCCCAGGGCTGGATGCAGTTCTCCTGGTGAGGTCTCACAAGAGTAGAGTAGTGGAGGACAGTAGAGAAGAGTAGCTGATGGATTGCTGAGGAGCACCTTGGTGACCATAGCTGCAAATTCCCAGAAAGTGCTGATAAAATATCCATCTAGGAATATCCAGGCGTTGCAGTAATAATCCACTAGGAATTGCATGTCCTACTTACTGAATATTTGCAAAAAAAAAAAGCCTGTGAAGCCATTACTCACTGTTTACACAGTCATTAATGAACATTCACAGATTTATTTTCCTCTGAGTTTCTTTCTCTAACTAAATTACAAGTGCAAAAACAAGATTGTGGTCATATCATGTTTAAACAGGCAAAGTTTCAAACATGAAGCCACATCTATTATTCAGCACAATCTTCTAAAAACATTAAAAGATGCCTTTTTGAACTTTGTGGTTATTTTTGTTAAAAGACAAAGCCTCTTCAGGTTGGATTTTATTCTGAAGCCAGGGTGTGTGTAGCAATTACAATGCTTTGTGTATGGTGCAGTGCTACTCCCTGCTAATCTAAAAGGATTCCTTCTCTCCTTCTCTCCCATATTTTTTTTCCCCATTCCTACAATCCCTGGGCACCATCAGATAATCATGGAATCATTTAGGTTGGAAAAGACCTTTAAGATCATCGAGTCCAACTGCTGATTTTATTAACCCAACCCCTCCACATGCTGGAACACACTGAACTCTGCTGAGATACTGCTCTTTTGTAACCTGGTAAAAACCAGCCCAGTTCTGTTGCTGTGTTGTTTTTTTCTGCCAGTTCAGAGCTGATCTGGTTCAGAAAGGGACATGAGGTGCCCTGGGAGCTGATGGCAGTGCTGGAAGGATGTAGGTAAGAAGTGGAGGAGTAGGAAGGAAGGAAGGAGTGAGACCACCCCAGCTGCAGTACTTAAATGAATTCATCTGTGTTATCTACCTGCATCCTGTGTGCAGCCAGCCTTCTCTGCACTCATGGCAAAAATTAATAAAAGCAAAGATGCACTTAGAGTGAGGGTTGAGAGGTTATACTGTTTGCATCCTCAGGCATTTAAAAACTTTTGTAAATCTGGCTGGATTCGATTAACTTTAATTTTAGACTCATGTTCAACCCTAAGCAGGAGTGTAGTCTCCCAGAGTCCAGTGAATCACTAATCTGCTTCCATTTTAATGCACACTTATGTTATTTGCACAGAATGGAGAGAGGAAAGGACCTGATAAAAAATTAATAAACACAGATTAGCTGTGTGCACCCATTCTTCCCTGTGCTGTATCAGCAACCTTGCCTCACTGTCTTCCTATCCATTATCAAACAAGGTTTTCTCTTCACTACGAGAGAGATGTGAATTCAGAGGTGGATCTTGAAGCTTGGTAAAAACATGAGAAGTAGCTTCAGGGAATTCAAGTAAATCCAAAGTTTTATGGATAATTATTTTTCTAGAACTATCCCATATAGATGTAAAATTAAGAAAGTCACTTTCCTTATCTGCAAGGACAAGAGTTCAGCTGATGGGAATCTGAGCTGAAAATATTGCAAGAGTGAAGCCCTTGGAATAGGAAGTCAGGGTTATTGTACTACAGGGGATTCCAAATCATTATTTTTTTCCTGTTTTGCATTGGTAAGAAAAAGAAAAAAAAAAACACCTGCATGGCCAAAATTCTGCAATGATGTGTAGGATAAGTGGAATTGACAATTTCATTTTTACTTCATTGATTTGACTTGTCTGTTTTGATTTACAATCTAATTCTGGACTAAAATAGAAATGTTTTGAATATAGCAACAGCACTGAAGACAAGAATTTTTTTCTTGTATATCATAAATATATTTAGATTTTATCACAATTAATTTTTTAAAAAAATACTGATGAGATGAAATCACTATTTTCTGAAAGAATGAAGTTAATAATCCCAATGGAAACATTTGGCTTGAATTTTCTCTGACTTGCATTTATCTAATTTAGGGATGGTGCCACAAAGCCACCTGGGATAAAACCTTGAATCTGAGAGGGGGTGTATGTATAGTGAAGGGATCTCTTAATTGTACCTGATGGTATTGATTGGTTTTTAGTCTTCCAGGAGTGGAGGTAGAAATCTTGATCCAGCTGCTGTTATTTCTTGCCTTAATTTCCAAATTTATGCCTTTTTCACCATCCCATACCTTTCTAAATTCTTTCTGTTTGCTTCAATACATCTTAGTGTTCCTCCCCTCTTAGTGCTGTGAAAGAGAGAAGGAAGAAATAGCTGCAATTTCTAAGGATCTCCTTACCTTGTTTTCATGAACATATATATTTTACTTTATTTTTTCTCAATGCCTCCTGTGTTTTAGAAGGAATATTGAGTAGGTATCTTGGTTTTGGGGAAAGGCAGTGGCCAGAGGTCTGCCTGAACATAAATCTAAGTTGAGGAGGTGACCTTATCTAGTTGGGATCAAGAAGGACATGGACCTGAAGGAGCTGCTCACCCTGGGGAAGAGAAGGTTACAGGGAGACCTCAGAGAATCTTCCAGCACCTAAAGGGGATCTGCAAGGGAGCTGGAGAGGAACTTTGGAGAAGGGCATGGGTTGACAGGACAAGGGGCAATGCCTTCAGACTAAAAGAGGGTGAGTTTAGATAAGATATTAGGAATAAATGCTTTACTCTGTATGGGGTGAGACCCCGGAAAAGCCACAGAAGCTGTGGCTGCCCCATCCCTGGAAGTGTCCAAGGCCAGGTTGGATGGGGTTTGAGCTACTTGGGATAGTGGAAAATATCCCTGGCCATGGCAGAGGGGTTGAAATTGGATGATCTTTAAGTTCTCTTCCAACCCAAAACGTTTTGTTATTCTGTGATCCTATCCTTGCTCATTTGTTTGACAGAGCCACCCCTGAATACTGACACCAGCCTTATGATCTGACAAAGCTGTTGGGCTATTTTCACATGGATTCAACCAAAAATTCATTGCAAAGCTCACAAAACAACAGGGATACATTTTTGGAGATTTATTTAATTTGGGGAGAAAATCTCCTTGCAGTGCCTTGTTCAGTGCTGATTTTCCAGACTCACCATGAGACAGTAATCAGGTGGGTTAGTGAGACCTTACTGCTTGAGATTTGGCAGCTAAAAAACATCCTGTGGAAGGATATGCTGTTGGTATCTGTTTTACAATCTCAGTGGGATTCAGGTGCCTGTCTGTGTGCTTGCACAAAGCTCTGATTTTGGGTACAAGTTCACAGAACCATGTGCCACATGAAGCACCTGGGGCGGCCCTCTCTTCCTCTGCTGATGTCAAATAATTCAGTTTCCACTTCCTCTGGATGTGCAAGACCCACAGTGACATTCCTTGCAAACAAGGTCTGAAAGAGCAGACATTTCCAGATACGTTAGCACAGCACCTTCTTGTTGCTGTCAAATTGTCACAAAATCATAATTTTGGGTGAAAAGCTGCATCTGCCTAAAGAAAGCTCAAAGAGACACCCAACTACAGCTTAGGAGGGAGGCTTTTGGAAATTACACTTGCAGACAATTAAAGGTTGCATTGTTTAACTAAGTCAAAACCCATCACTATGAACAAGGCATTGGCCCATCCTTGACTATGTCAATTTTTAATTCCATTAGTGGTATAAGTGACAGTTTCTTTGTTTGCTTCTTCTCTCAATACATAGCAATGAAAACATCAAATCACCACCAAATTCAAAGTAACTGATAAGCTTCTTTCCCTGCTCTTTGGCAAAAAAATCCTCATTCTAACCTCAGAGAGCCAGTAAACATCCTGACAATCTCCTGAAATGACACTTAGACTGCTATTATGAATATCTGATTATCTGAGAAAGGTTTAATGAGGTGTAAGGTGAAAATGCACAAGCCAAATTAAAGATTCTGCATCAGCCCTTCTGTACCTGACTGGGTGGAAAAAGAATGAAATGCCATGTTTGGTTTCCTCTGACTTGTTCTCTAGGACTAGAATTTAGTATTACATGGAATTACTGGAAGTTGAGCATCATCTTAAGCTCCTTGACCACAGAAATGGGAAGTTTGCAAAAAGAAATGTGCATGTCAAAGCCAGCCTGTGTCCTCCAGTTCCAGCCTTCTGCCTGCCCTTGTGCAGATCAGTCGTGCTGATACTGATGCATGGGGAGCCTGAAACAATGCAGGTTTAAACACATGGATGTAATTTGTTGTTTTTTAAATCTCACTCATTGTTCATTAAGTAGTACTCTTGTCCTTCTCCCCATCCCTGAAGTGAATTGAAGAGCTGGGACAAAAATGGGAGTGAATCACAAGTGAAAGAATTTATTTAACTTTAACCCCTGGTGTAGGAGTAGTAGTTTTAGCTGCCTGAGCTATGTGAAATTAATTCCACAGTAAGTGAAGCGAGCTAATTGCACAGGGATTGACAGTAGAGAGCTTGACAAGGGCTCTGTGCAGCACAACACTCTGTGATGACCAAAACTTCCTCATTAGTCCTACAAGCTTCCCCCATTTACCTCCAGTTCCGCTTTCAGCCTACAAGCTCCTGAGTTTTAGGACAGTGTTAAAGGATTACTGCCTTCAGCTGGGTGCTGAAATGAATCCACTGGTGTTGAGGTGGCAGCTGCCTGGCAGGATCTGTACGTGGGTTCAAGTGCTCTCTTGGCTCTCAGTGACAGTTAATTGTCCAAACGACTTTTTAAAAATCCATTAGTGCCTAGTGGCACATTTAATTGTCTGGTTACCTCAATAAATCTCTGTGTAAATTAGAGGAAAATGATAATCAAATTCCTTAACATTTGCAAACTGCTTTATGACCGATAGGTGTATCAACTATTATTAGCCCAAAGGCAGAGCTGCTCTTATCGCTGCCGCCAATATCTAGGCTCGTTTTACTTGGCAGGATTTAAACCTAACGGTTCTTATCATAAAAAGAGAAAGAAAGTGTCATCAGAACTGATTGAACTACATATTGGCTACGTTGTGTTGTAATGGCTGTCAAAGATAAACACAGGGGTGCCTTATCTTGTTTCCTAATCGTCTTCAGGTGTAATGTTGTCATTCATTTTGTTAACTCTCTCTTTGTATTTAAACCCCGGGGAGACCACAAACTGAAAAATACGCATTCGGTCTATTTCTGCTTCCTATTGGTCTGTTTGTGGGAATAATCGTTTCAAACTCAGCGACCACAAATGAGTTTATGTTTATACAAAACTTCCTGAGAAAGCACAGGGGGGACCTGCCACTCTTCGCTGATGAGTTGACAAGGTCTGCTCGCCCTGTTTTAGGTGTGGTCTTGCAGAAGCCTGAGCTGCCCTTGCTTCTCCCAGATCTCTGCAGGTTTATGGGAGCTTGTCCTGCAGATCTGCCTAATTTCAATCTCCCTTGGCACTCAAATAAGGTGTTCCCTGGATCTTCCTTGTGTAGATAAGGAGAGGCTCTGGTTGTTACAGAGGCAAGGTGTCCTCTAATCCATCAGCAGGAAGTGAAGGAGAAGGAGCTATTCCAGCTCTGCTGCATCTGTGATCATTAGCTCCAAGGAACAAACTGGGCCTGAACAGAGAGCACCAAAATTGATGTGTTAGACATAAAACAAAGAATGAAATCCCCCTTCTCCTAGAGCTAATTAATTGATTTTTAAAATGTTTCTTCTCCCACTCAGCACTGCTGCTTCTGGATAATTTCTAACCTTGTCCTAACAGTACAAAAAAACCTCACAGTTAGTTTTTGCCCAATAATAACCCCATGAAGGAAAGAAGTAATCTCAGTTTTCCCATTTTAGAAATAGAGGACTGAGACTCAAAAAAGGGGATGTGTCTTATCTATTCATATGCATTTTGGCATTTGGTCTAAGCCAGTTGTCTGGTCTCCCTCTGTAGCTGATGGAGGAAGGTAGGCAATTCCAGATTCAAATATCCCATTTCTTCTTAACCACTTAATTTAGCAGTGGAAGAGTTGGCCTATGCTTAATCCCCATTGGGATCCTGAGCTAGGTGGAGAAGGACTTTGGTCTTCTGACTGTGTGGGTGTTCTCAGAGTTTGCCTAAAACATTCTAATAGGATCACAGCCCTCACAAAATGCTGTTTTAGCTGCTTTGCTTTGCAAACCCAGCCAGTGGTGTCTGATCTCCCCTTCTTAATAGCCCACTGGTTTGAACAGTCATTTAGGAAGTGAAATCTCACAGTTCAGCCCTGAGAGAGCCTGGCTTTATCCCTCCTTGAAGCATGACCTAGATACCTTACTGCTCTGCTGAGGAGAGATGTGCTACCACATCAATCACAAACAAATTTGAGAGTGGTGGCAGAAGCCTTGGGGTAAAAGGACCAAGATTGGACTCTCCTGAATTTGTATTGACAGAAGAAAGAAGCTGCATGTCTCCAAGACTGTGACTCCTCCCAGGCAGAGGAGACAGGTACCATGGAGAAAAAAGGTCACTGGAGGAATTTTTTAACACCCAGGATTTTCTCAGCCACTTCTGCTGCCCTGTACAGCCTGAAGAACCACCGAGCCTCCCAGAGCTTTCAGGATGATTAATGCAGTAATGTTCCAACAACCTGATTCCTTGGGTTATTTTCTTTCCTCTTCTTCATCTAAAAAAAACCCAACAAAACACCAAACCAAAAACCAAACAAACAAAACAAAAAACTCCTGAGTTTATTTGCCAGTCATCTGTAGATGGTTAAAACAATTATTGGAATCTCCCACAGTACAGATAAGAGCTTTTCAGCCCTTCCTAAATGGTCATCAACTATCTCTCACTGAACTGGATTAGGCAATTTCTGTGACTTTGCAACATGTGCTCCTAGACAAGAGGTTTGGAATCTGTCTAGGAAATTCAATTTCAATTTCTGATTGCACAGATTGAAGGAAAGACAAGAGAAAAAGGTAAGTAAAGAGGAGAAAGAGAGAAGGGAGAGGGGAAGAGGACAGGAGAAGAGAGGAGAAAAAGGAAAAAGAGAAGAGAAGAGGAGAAGATACAAAAGAAGTTAAAGAAAGGAAAAATAAAATAAAGTGGAAAAAGAAAAGAAATCTTAAGCTATTAAACAGAAGGTCATATAAAGAAAAGAATTGTAACTGGACTGATAACCGTGTCCCTTAAATTAATACTGAATAATTGGAAAGGATAATTTGCAAGTGACATTTCCTGCATGGTTAACCATGGTATAGGCTTTATTGTCATATTGTTAGAAATGAATAAGTTGCTGCACAGCTGCTAATAGCATTTGTAGCTATTGAAGAGAAGGCAACAGTAAGGGGTAATCAAACCACATTCTACCAAGTATAAAATGACTATGTAAAATGACATTTGTAAATCAAAGCTTAATTAGACTGGTGTAATTGACAATAACTGGCCAGCCTGTTTCCCTGAGGTGAGCTGATGGCACAGTCAGATGGGATGTCCTGGATGTAGCCAGGGTACAAGGCTGCTCTGTCCCCAAGGAAAGGCTTCTTGCACCTTCACACCTGCTGGGTCATTGTTCTCTTATCCTGGTTTCTGCCCATTAAAAAAACTTGTCTGAGAAAAAAATGAAAGTAAATTAGGCCAAGCCAGAATATTTTGGAAGAGTTCCTTGCTATAGATCAGGATGTCCCTCTGATCTGGAGGTCTGTGCATGAAATGTGGGAATGCTGTTTTGGGTTGGGTGCAGTAGGTGTGGAGGGGACACAGAAGGAAAGCACTGGAAGGATTGGAGGTGTGGGGAAAATGCCTGATGGTGCAAGAAATTAAGAACTCTCTTTATTTAGCCTGTATGCAAGAGGACTGAGAAATGCTTTGATTACACTGCATAATAGAGAAAATGCCATGTGTGAAAGGGCAATTTAATTTGTCAGAAAGCAGATAACAAGAATCATGGATATGAAAGCTAGATGTGTTCATCTCAGAAAGAAGGCACATATCTTTTTAACAATGAGGCTGATTAAGAAACTACAGAAAGGAATGATGGAGTTTCCATTTCCTGATGCATGCTGTTTAATTTAAATTGAGTCACCTCCAGGTAGAATTGTGCTAGTCCAACACAAGTTACAGCCTAGATACAGGCCTAACAGGATGAGATGGAACAGGAAGTCAAATCAGATGGTTTACTTCTTAATAATGTCTTTAAAATATAAGACTTAGATAACACTGTCCTGTGGTACTACAAAAGCTGGTGTAAACCTATTTCCTCTCATCTCATCTCATCTCATCTCATCTCATCTTTCATTGCACATTACACTTTTAATCTAGGATAAAAATATATTATTCCAGTAGGCAGTCCAGGTTTGTCTCCCCTATTTTACAGCTATACAACTGGGAGTGTTGCTATTATTATCACCATTAAGGCTTAAGCATATGTTTAATGTGCACTTAAATACTTTTTCCAACTTGCAGCCTTAATCATTGCAGTGTAATACAAACCAAATCATTACAGAGCAACAGATTAGTTCTCAGTGCTTCTGCACCTTAGGCAGTGATGCCATTAATTCATATCAACGAGGCAGCACTGGGCCTGGTAGGTATCTGGAAGGGAGACTTCCAGTGCAAATGTATTTTGCTTAAAATAACTTCTGCTGAGGTTACCCATGTAGCTGCTAAATGAGTGCATTGCTCTGAGGAATGGGGATGGGCAGGAAGCTAAAAAGAAGATAGATGGTCAGAAAAGTAATAGGTGCAATTGGAACTGACACAGGAAGGAGGTGGGAAGTGAATGAAGGCATGCAAGGAAGACATGGAATCATAACATGTTTTGGGTTGGAAGGGACTCTGAAGATGATCAAGTTCCAACCACCCCATCATGGGCAAGGGTGATGATGCCCACTAGATGAAGTTGTTCAGGACCCCGAAATACATGAGATGTAATCAAAATTCAATAATTTTCACAGCTATCCAGAAAAGCCTCTGACCGTTGCCATCAGGCACAGACCAACTGGGTTGTGACATAAAGGGTACATCTAGGATCACAAGAATATTAGATATTAGGAAGAAATTCTTTATTGTAATGGTGGTGAGGCTCTGGCACAGGTTGCCAGACTGCTTGTGGATTTCCCAGCCCTGGAAGCATTCAAGGCCAGGCTGGATGGGGCTCTGGGAAACCTGGTCTGGTGGAAGGAGTCGCTGCTCATGACAGGAACCTTGGAACTAGGTGATCTCCAAGTTTCTTTCCAACTCAAACCATTCTATGTTCATAGTTCTACTATCAACCTAGAGAACGACTTGCTACCAAATTGCTAAATGCAGATTTTAATAAGATTATTAAAAAAACCAAACAACACTTTGGCCTGAAGAAAGCCATATTAAAGAATGATTGGCCATTCATACAGTTACCAAGGATAACAATACAAACCATAATTAAGGACAGTAAAATTATTGGAAGGCATATTAAACCTTGTACTTCAAGGCTTAAGCTCAACTCTAGCTCTCTCTGTTGCAGAGGATTATATTATTATATTATTTCTGGGTCACTTCACATTCATTACCAAAAATAAAAAAAAGTTTTAAAAAAAATAAATTATTTTACTTTTTTACTTCCGTTCTTTTTTTCTTTTTTTTTTTTTTCCTCCTAACTAGAATGATTTCACCAGAGTTTATAGTAACCAGAATTTCCCCAAATCAACAGAAGAATCTGAACTTTTTCCTTTGTGTAGCAAAAATATTTAACACAGAAGAATTTCTTCCACCTTTCACCGAGAAGGGAAGCAAGATGGGAGCCACAAAATATTTAAATGATGTCTGCTGTGAAGCTTTTATTTCTACTTTATGCTGTTCTCTTCTTCTGATTCAGGGTTTAGGTGGAGAGTGGCACTGGGATGGATGGATTGAAGCCTGGCCCAGACAGGTTGTGTTCATGTCTAGGACATCATAGTCTGGAGACGTTTCTTTCTTTTCTTTTTTTTTTTTTTTTGGTTATCTATAATAACTAATACTGTATTTTATAGAGATGTGACTGCTTTCCTCAACTGACGGTAAGAGGAATGAGGACCTGACAGCTCAGAGGGGAGGTGATCTGAATTTCTCGTCAATCTCCTGATCTTACACTCCTTGAGAGGTGAGGTACTGAAATGACCACTCCATAAATGACCAGTGCAAGTATGAGTTTATGTGCCTACAAACTGAGTTTATGTGCCTGCAAAGAGAGGTAAAGTCCTCCAAGGTTAGGATAGGCTGGAAGGAAAATTCCTGCTGCTGAGGCAACATCTCTTTGTCAGTCTGCCAACATCTCCTGAGATTAAGGCTCCTGTGACAACTGTTTACTTACTTGCAAATTGCATTTGATTTAATGATTTTAGTTGGAAATAACTGTGACTGCACCAAGATGCAGGGCACCTGCCAAGGCCCTCACTCTGGAAAACTCCTATACAGTGTCTAGAGCCAGAAAATGAACCATTTGGGTCTGGAATAGACCCTTTTTCCTTGCCATGTATCTTTCCCAGGGTTTTGTACTGAGTTTATGGGATAAATTTGTATATGAAAAGTAAGACTCACAAGTGCCTAGCACAAGGAGAATCATAATCCAAGCAACAATGATGTATGTATTTACACAGAAGACAGTCAAATGAACATGAATTCAGGAACATTATGGGGACATTGCTTGATGTGCATTTTATCTCTTCCTTTAAAAATAAAGCAAATTGTGAACAGCAACAATGAAAACTTAGAGGAAGAGCCAATGAATAACAACAAGAAAACAAACCAGAAGAGGTGTTCTGCAGTCTGCACTTTCTCCTCACCCATCCACACAGCACATTAGCCACTAAATTCTCCAAAAGAGGATTTTGCAGCTCTAACCATGTCTGACAAAGATACCACCACCTCCACCCACCCCTTTCATAACAGGCCAAGTGTGAACTGACTATTTACTTCACTCAGATGTTTCACTTCAGTGAAAAGGTGAAGAAAAAATTGTTGCAAGAAGTTTGGATGCTGGTGTGTCAGTGGCTCATCTGTACTGTGGTGGCAATATTTCCTTCCATCTACCCTGTGCTCCTGTGCATGACAAAAATGCATGACAAAAATGTTACAAAATTGTTGCCAAAGTGGCATGAAGGCCATTATATAAGAAAAACCATAAGACAATTCTTCTGCAGAAAAATGGATATAATAGAAATACTATAAGGGTCTGGGTTGGAAGGGACCTTAAAAGTCATCCAGTTCCGACCCTTCCCATTGGAAGGGACAGCTTCCACTATCCCAGGGCGCTCCAAGCCTTGTCCAGACTGTCCTTGAACACATCCAGGGATGGGTAGCCACAGCTTCTCTGGCATGGGCAACCTGTGCCAGTGCTTCACCACACTGAGTAAAGTACTTCTTCCTACTGAGTAAAGTACTTCTTCCTAACATCTAATCTAAACCCACTATATGCAGGAATACACATTTAATTTCTCCTGGTGCAGTTCTGCTGGTCAGAAGTACCTGCACTGAAATCAGTGTTATTCTCAAAAAGGGAGGAAATAACAAACAGTTTCTTTAGTAGAGGAAAAAAAATCGTTAAAAATAATTGAGCAGACAACCAGTAATCCCAGTAAATTCCATCCTTGGCATTAGTGGTGCTGTACTGATTGATCCCAGCAGAGAATTTGGCTGACACTGAGACCAGATCATATTACACCAAACACTGCTCAGAGCATCTTCATGCAAAGCTGGAATATAACTGAGCAAAATTACCAAAAGGGACTGCTTGAAGCAGGGTATGAAAAAACCAAATAGCTTTATAAAAGAGGAGTTCAGGGTGTGGTACTACAGGACTGCCAGTGATACACAACCAAATCCTTGAGCTGAGGGATGCTAGAGCCCTCTCATCAAGCTTTCTGTTACACTTTGGCCTACTGCCATTTCCAAAGTGCAGGGACAATGGGGAGGCATTTTACTTCCTCATATTCTATGGATGCAGAAGGCCTTAATCTTCACTGTTAAACTAGAACAAAAAAAATTAAACAAACAAAAAGCAAACATGAATTTTTCTTTTCTTTTGAGGGTGAAAGACAACAGGGAACCTGGTTTTGCTTCAGTTTTCAGTATTTGAAATCCAGTGGGACCTTTTGGTACAAAAGCTCAATTTGGACTGGATGGGAATCCAGTTTACTAGTTTAAGTCACTGTTGGCTAATACAGCTTGAAGCTGTTCTACAATAAAGCACAACATTCAGCTGTGAGCTTTATCACTGGGACTCATCTGACCTTTTCCAGGTAAGCTGGAATTGCTTAACACCGTGGCTACCCCAAAACTAATAGAACCTTTCAGCTTGGCTTAGGCTATCACTTCACTTCCCTGACATCAATTTCTAAAATAAAATAGAAGGCTAATTGGTAAATCAGGCAAGTACTTTTTTCCTACCCCCCTGAGATATAATGGTCAAATACATTTTCAAATCTAAACTACCAACAATACAAAGGTACAAGTTAAACACAGAAATAAAAGGGGAAGATCACATGAGGATGAAAGTTCAACAAGAATTTTCCAGGTCAAATTTATTGGCCTTGATGGGGACAGGTATTAATGACAGTCACCAAGCTTAAGGCAGAGTAGCCAGTTTTAATCAGTATGAAGTCATTGAAAATCCAGGGAAGAAATGGATATGCAGGAAACAATTTGCCTCCAGGGCTTCTGGCACCCCAAAACCATTTTTATCTCATAATATCATGCTACTGTACTGAAATAGTTTCAGAAAAATGCAAGACCACATAGGCTGACTATAGTATGAATTCTTCAAAAACTGCTTGGTGTGAGATGTTGAAACTGAAGATAGACACTAACAGGATGCTTAGTATATTATGGGTTGGATTTTGAGATGTGTAGTGAAGTAAAGCAGGAGGAATGACAGGAGCTGAAGAGCTGATCCAAGTGGTTCAAGTGCAGAGCCATACCCAGTGATTGCTCCTTAGCAGGAGGATTGTGAATGAGAAACATCACATGAGGTGATGTGAGTGATGGGTGTTAAGAAGGCTCTTCAAGTTGTCAGAGGAAATTCAGATTAAAAAAAGGTGAAGGAGTGATGCAACTAGTTAAACTCATAAGTTCAAATCTCTGCTGAATGCCCCAAAGACAAAAATTCAGCCCAAGCTATAAAAGGTGCATCACAGCCCAGACTGGAATATGTTTCAGCAGCCAATCTGAATACGTGGACACTATGAAGAAGAGTAAAGAGGGAAGCATTAAAGCGCGAGGACTTCGGTACTGCAGTCGTGACTGTGAGGCCCCGTCCCATACCGTTGCTTTCTGCACTAAACACAGATGAAAAATGGAGAGTTCCTGCCACAAACCACTTCTAATCTCAGAATAAGGCACAAATATCCTCTAATCACCACCCACGGCACATGAGGTGGGGAACCTCCTGTCTGTGTTAGAGAACTGCACCCCTTGGCAGCACCGACATCGCTCGCCTGCTCAATGTCCCCATCAAAGCCACCCTGCAGAAGCTTCCAGGAGAATGTGTGATCACTCCCTGGCTGAGGCTGGAGCAGCTCTTTGGGAGCAGTCCTTGGGCACGATCCCCAGGAGTGCTCCCCATGAAGCTTCCTCCAGAGCTTGGCCAGCACGCAGGAATCCGATGTTTAGAAAGCCATTTTCCTGTCCGTATAAACAATCCAACCACAATAGCCCAATTCCTGGCTCCGAGGCCTCATTTAAATGTTGGTCAGTCGAGGCCCACAATTAACATTTAATTAGTAAACTCCTTACAAAGGCAGGAAGTCTCAGACTTTCCCTTCATTCTCTTTCAGGCCTCTGAAGGGAAGGACCAGGCCCGTCTTTGGCTTTCGACTCCGCAGACGGGTGGGTTTTTTTTTTGTTCCCTCTCCCAATTTCCCTTCACTTGCAGAACAGTTGCTTTCCCTGAAGCAGACAGGCATGACCTGAATACATTGAATGTTTGGCTGGAAATAATCTACTTAACATAAATATTTCCATCTAAATTTTACCCTGGATGGCTTCCTTAGTGTTCCCAGAGGACTGAAGGAAAAGTGTTTTTTCAGGGATGAGGTGGTGAGGAGCTTGGTCACCTGCACTCACAAGCCCTTGAGGTAGAGGAACTGCCAAAAAAATCTAATTTTGTGTGTGATGCTGGAAAGTAATGCTTATTGTCTGTGATTACCAGGACAAAAATGACCTCTTGACAACAAGAAGGGAAAATGGTGATGGTTAAAATCAAGATAAAGCATTAATATGGAGGTTGGATCAGACCGTGACTGTGGTGAGGTTCTTTGCTGGAAATGTGTGATGGAACTGGCACAGTGGCCTTTTTCCCAGCATGGCAGAGGGACTTGGAGTTCACACTGTAGATTGTGTTACATTTAGGCATTGTTCATCCATCCAGAGAACACAGAACCTCACCTCTGGCCACCTAGTTGCTTTTCATGCGGTTATTCAGGAAATAGGAATTACAAGTAGAGCTTGTTTTTAAACAATGCTAAAAAAAATCTGAACTTGCTAATTGGGAGTATGACAAGATAGACCATAGCACATAAAAAATTATGGAAATTTATTTACCTGATCACACCCTGAGAGAAAAGTAAAGGTGTGAACAAAACAAAAATAATAATTGTAAACCAGTTTTTTTTTAAAAAAAAAAACACTTTTTTTTTTAATCTATTTTCCATTGCAACACACCGTAGAGTTAAAAAAGTCTGTCAGCTGGCATGATTTATTTTTCTGCTTATGGTTTTGAGATTTTCTCAAAGTAAAATTGAGTAAGTAGACTTCTCAAAGTAAACTTTGCTATTCTCTCTAAAGTGAAAGCTGTAGTGATACTGTACCACCACTCATGCATCTGTTGGATCCTTTTGCAAAGAGGGACTGTGGAGAGCAGTGAAGCTGTTTGAATCGTCTATCTTGCCTCTCTTCATCTGCATTTTGTCAGACATGGTGAAATTGAAAGAATTTATTATTTCATAATCATCCCTTTCTCGCTGGGATCTGGCCATCTGAAAATCAATATGGCTTTGGATCCATTGCTTTATTCCATTTTATGTCTTTAACTCATTATTTGGCCACCATTACCCCTTCAGCATTTTTTTCCTTCGTGTTCACAGAATTGGAAGGAGACAACTTATAGTGATTTATAAGAGTGCTTAGCCCTGGTTTGTTTTGGTTTAGCACAAATGTTAAAAAGCATTCATTGTCAGGCAAATAACTTCAGTGTGCTGGACAAGGGCTTGAAAAAATATTTTCCTTAAAGACCTTTCATAGGTCTCTGAGTATGGACAAGGTTTTTTGCTAGGTATCTAGGTCAATATTTAGCAGAATTTTGTGGGAACATCCTGTTTCCTCTACATTTCTTCTGCAGGGAGAGATAAGCCACTGCACTCCTTTATCCTGGGCACTTACCCTGTCATCATCCACACCAATTCCACTCACTTGGTTGGATCATGGGGTGAGCAGAGCCACAGCCTTCACTTCTTTTTTCATACCTTCCACTGATACTTTGAAATTTACTCTGAGCAGAAGTTCTGAAAGTTATCCAAAGGCTTTGGAGACAGAATGGGTGAACCTTACATCCCTTATTAGGATAATAATAATAATAAACATGGGAGCTGCCTGACCAAAAGTGCTCATCTAAAAAGTACAGATACAAACCTGAGAAAATCCCCTTTCTAGCATATGGGATAAAACCCTGCTGGGATAGTAGAGGGTAGGGTGTGATTTTTTTTCTTCAAAAGTGGAGAAATCAGGTGTTTTCCTCCAATGATTAGATCTCACTCTGATGGTATCCTAGACATTCACTTGGAGGGTAGGCTCCTGTCCCAGTCATCTCAACACAGCTGAGACAGATTCATCCCACATGGAACTTACCTGAATGCAGGAAATTTTGTAATTTCTGTCTTCTACATTATTTTTGTGCTCGTTCAGGGCTTACCAACAAAAATAATCACTACATAGACAGCTCCTAATCAGCAGAACTTAGAGTTGAGAGGACCAATGCAAAACAGAGGAAACCCCAATCACTTTTCTGTTAAGGAGCACCAGAACCATACGGAACTCGGACATTTACCAGTACAAAAGATGAAACCATTTTTTTTCTTATTATTATTATTTTTAATTTAATTGTCTCAATTTTGAACTGGTGGTTTTCTTTCAGAACTTCCCTGTAAGGAGTATCCTGTCCCAAAGAGCTCCCTGTGAATACTGGACCATCCTTTTTGATGTGGTGTGAAATCCAAGCTTGTATCAACCACTATCATGTGCTGGTGTTTGAACAGACAGAGAGAAGAGCTCAGATCTCCAGATCCAAAAATAAAACCAGACATATCCCACCCTCTCCAAGGTGTTTGGATAGTCCAAATCTCATGCAACAGCCCTGCACTGCCTGGAGATCCATCTGCATTCCATAAGACAGCATTTTCCCAGAGTTTTGCAGTGTCCTCTGTGCAATATAGAAGCTCAAAGTAAACAGGTAAAAATGAGCTGTGGAAGAATTATCTGGCTTGTGGATGGTATCCCTGAGAGATATTGCCACTGTGCATTAAAGGTTTAAAAATCCATAAAAAAAAAATTCTCTTAAATAAAGGAACCCTGACAGCAGATGATGAGCTAATAGGCTGGGCTAGTTGTTTTATAAAACACCTGATTCCCTGAAACAGTAAATGACTGGCCCCATAACACAAGCACTGCGAGTAAAAGCATGGTCTTAGTTGCATCAGTTCACTTTTCTTTTACTGTTTTTTAAAAAAAATTAAAATTAAAATCAGGAATAGAAATAAAACAGACCAGAGTTCGTGACCTATTCAGGAATGCAATTAGCCCATAAAAATCATGGCTGGGATTTGTTGCAAGGTAGAAACATGATCCCGTAAAATAAAGTTGCCCCTTTGCAAAGCACCAAACGATGGGGAAGAACAAAATAACGGAGAGATGATTGTTTTTTTTATTTTAACCCCACTTCCCTCCCTTCTCAACCAGAAAAAGCTGTAAAAGAAAAGACCCATCACCTCCTGTAGTCAAGTTTCACAGCAAACAAGAAGTCCTGAGCAACTCTGTGATTACTTTTATCTCTGTAAGACTAATCCCATGATAAACCTCTTGTTTCCTATACTTGATGTACCACTATTTTACTAGTCCTGAATGCATCAAGCACATTGTGGATGGCTCACTATGAACAAACAGAACCTGACAGTTTCCTTCCTTAAAATAAACAGAAGTGGTACTTAGACACAGTTCAAAGAGTTTAGCACTCCCAGAATGGCTATTATTACCCTTTAGGTGGGCAAGTAGACCCAGTTTTTCATTCTAGTGAAGGCAGCTTTTAAAAATTTTGCTCCCTTCCTATTTTTTTTACTGGTTGTAAAATGATTATATAATTACGAAGCCTGTTTTTTTTACAGTGCTCTGCTTCCACTTTCCATGCCAAGTGATCTGTGTGTTTGCACCACTGCTTGTTTATTTCCACCTCCTTTTCTGAGAAAAAGTTGTGCCATTTGGGCTTCTCAGAAAGCATTTTACCAAAGGCAGCACTATACTGGACAGCAGCAGGAGAGACTGTATTTTAAAAATAACATTACAGTTACCTCTATGAGGTCTTTGATCCAAAGACTCAGAGCCTTAACAGTTACCAGTCTACACAGAGTTCATAAAAGAAGTGCAAATTAATAAGCAATTGATATTCTGAATAAAACTTGGAAATTTCTTCATCATTAGGGTCTGTGTTCATCCTGTGTGAGTATAAGGAATTGCCCAGAGTGTCTAGGACTTGTAGATCATACACCAAGAGGATGAGTAGAAAGAATTTATATTCTCTAATAATAAATATGGGGTTTTTTTATGTGCCTACTGAAACAAGTCCAGTGGAGACAGGAGCACATGGCATAAGAGAAGCTGAGGGTCCTGGGTTGCCTCAGAGTTTTAAGATGAGAAAATTCAAGATCACTTATGAGATGGGGTATTGCAGTGAGGGGTGTAGAAAATACTGAATCAAACCCTTCTCAGGGTGCACAGCAACAGGACAAAGGCAACAGACAGGAGAGTAAGACACTGTAGACTTTTTTTTCGCCTTGTGGGTGGCCAAAAGTGGAAAGGAAATGTATGAAATCGCCCTCCTTGGGAATATCCAAAATTCAACCAGGTGGGACACTAAGCAATTTGATCTAACTTCAAGGATGGACCTGGTTTGAGTGAGGGGCTGTACATGTGACCTCCAGACTTTTCTTAAACCTAAGTGTCTTCCCAGTAAGAAAGTAAAGAAAAAGCAGCATTGTCCAGTGGCTGTTTGGACCTTTCCCTCAAGATAAAACTTGGAAATTTCTTCATCATCATTAGGGTCTGTGTTCATCCTGTGTGAGTATAAGGAATTGCCCAGAGTGTCTAGGACTTGTAGATCATACACCAAGAGGATGAGTAGAAAGAATTTATATTCTCTAATAATAAATATGGGGTTTTTTTATGTGCCTACTGAAACAAGTCCAGTGGAGACAGGAGCACATGGCATAAGAGAAGCTGAGGGTCCTGGGTTGCCTCAGAGTTTTAAGATGAGAAAATTCAAGACCACTTATGAGATGGGATATTGCAATGAGGGGTGTAGAAAATACTGAATCAAACCCTTCTCAGGGTGCACAGCAACAGGACCAAGGTAACTAAGGAGAGTAAGAAAGATATTGTGGACTTTTTTTTCTTCACCTTGGGGTGGTCAAACAGTGGAAAGGAAACATGAAATCGCCATCCTGGGAATATCCAAAATTCAACCAGCTGGGACACTAAGAAATATGATCTAACTTAAAGGATGGACCTGGTTTGAGTGAGGGGCTGTACATGTGACCTCCAGACTTTTCTTAAACCTAAGTGTCTTCCCAGTAAGAAAGTAAAGAAAAAGCAGCATTGTCCAGTGGCTGTTTGGACCTTTCCCTCAAGCAGTAAATATCCTGAACTCCTGAATAAAGGCAGGGACTAATATCTGTACTTTGTGTACCTAATACATTATTAGTGCTGTGAAGTTCCAATCATGTGTGATTGGATTTTCTCTGGAAGTGGGTTGTTTTTTATGTTTTTTATGTTTTCAATACCTTTCTGTGTTAAAAAAAAGGAGGGAAATGCTGAAAACTGAATTTCTTGGGGTTTGGATGGAATGTTTTCAGTATGTGGGGCTAACTTGAAGGTTGTCAAGTTCATGACAAAAATTTCCTGTTTTTCCATAGTGCATATCTCCTCTGAAAAAAAATTAACGCAAGTCAGTAGTTGTCAGTTTAGAATCACAGAATCATTTAGTTTAGAAAAGACCCTTAAGAACATTAAGTCCATCATTAACCCAGCACTGCCAGTGCCACCACTAAACCATGTCCCCAAGTGTCACACATACACATCTTTTAAGTAGCTCGAGCTGCAGACTCTACCTCTCTTCTGAAGAGAGAAAAGAGAAAAATATTTTGCCCTAATGTTAAGAGCATACCAAGAGCTCTCTGTAAAGAAGTCTATTCATTTTGAGCTTATAAATGCCAAATGAACCCCAGGAATCCCTACTGAGTGCTCCAGAAAGGTCAGAGATGTAAAGAAGTGTAAAAACATAAGGTTTAGAGATGGAATTCCCAATATGAAATGTTTGGTGGTGCTGCTGGGTTTGTCACATGTAGGGACAGGGTGGTGTGTGACTGTTGCAGGTGTGTTAACAAACCCCTACAGTCACTATTCTTGGTTTAGATTTTCAAGAAGTGTTGCTGGGTTAGTGTTCTTGGTTAGAAGGTGTGAGCAAACCCAGCACAAGCAAAAATCCCAAGTCTAACCAACAGAGATGTGCAGAAATGCTCTCCCCTCGACTGCCCTGGCTGTTATCAGGGTTTGATGGTATCTCCAGTGTGTGAGGAGCATTGTGTCAGGTTCAGTGACACAGAAGACAAAACCAGGGAAGAGATCTCCTGGGAAACCTCAGCTGTGAACACACCTCCCAGCCAACCTCCTCTGCACTGGGGTTCCACTGGCAGCAGACCTATGGGAAGCTTGGCTGTGGCCTTTCCCTGAGGCAGAAACTCCCTGGCATTATTCATTTTGGCACACACTGAGGGGATATCACTGCATGCAATACCTATCTACCATTGCATGGAACAAAACAAAAAAAAAAAAAATGACAGGAATGAATGGTATAAGCCTTATGTTTCAAATATGATACTTGACAGGACTGTCTCTACCAGTTTGTCGGTGCCAACAGTGATTCGACTGTATAAATCAGCTTTGATTTTTCCCAGGTTGCCAGGGCTGGAATAACCTGTAACACTGATTAGGTTGTGGGTGTTTTAAAGCCCTCCTAATGTATTCAGGGAGGGGTAACCATCCCCTTTTTACAGCTGGGTAAACTGAGGCACAGGGAGGAGATGCTAACCAAGAGTTACAGTGCCCCAGCCTGAGAGAGAAGCCAGCTCTCCTGACTGCTCAGCCCTTGCCTTTTAACCACTAGACCATGAATCCTGTTTGCTTTGTTTCCTTGGGTTTTGGGCATGTTTGTTTTCCCCTTTCATGTACCTAATGATGCTGGTCCACAGCAGGCAGTGGACAGCTGACGGATTACAGGGAGGGAATGGGGAGCAGGATGCTTCACCAGCTCCAGGGCTATTTAACCCTCCTGCTATGGTGCTGGTCTGGGTCCCTCCCACTCATGCTCATATAACATCCCTGGGGCAAGGACAACAACTGCCTAAATGGAAAAAGGAAACATTTCCTGTGTCTTTAACTACTTTTAGTGCAGTTTGGCACCTTCAAAGGAAGCAGTGTGCTTAGCTTAGTCAGCCAGCATTCGGTGGGTCTTCAGAAACCTGTGATTTTGGTGGATAAATCCACCAGAAGCTGCACATTGGAAGCATAACAGCACTCTCACAGAGCTGGTAATGACTTGTGACCCCTCTGACACCCATGAGCCCAAATGCAGAGCGAAGAGCTTTTAAACAGGCCACCCTACTCAGTCTGGTTTTCACTCTCACTTCACAGAACTTAATTTAGACTCCCTCCATGTTGTTCATCGAAATCTCTGTGCCCAGGTACTGATGAGTCATCTTTGCTTCTGTACTCCTCCATCTTTTCACTGAAGGCTCTGGTTAGCAGGTCAGGGAAAAAGAGAGATGGAAAGACAGGGCCACCAGGGCAAAAGCCTGAGGAGTCACTTGCTCTTTCTCTACCTCACACCATCTGCAAAGTTGTTAAACCACAATCCTGCCCAGTTTACTGCAGAGAGGACTGGCCTAAGCAAGTGAAGCAAAGTATTTTTGTGCATCTGCTTCATGTATATCTGTAGGCACTGTGTTTTAGCTTTTTGCCCCCTATTTCCCTCATTTTTACAGCTCGATACTCATATCCTCTTTACAGTGTTAACATATCTGAAAACAAAACTGTGATAATTTTGTGTGCACAGGAAAATGAGTCAGATAGCATTTAAATCCTTATATGAGTTTTTTCCTCCTTTTTTGTCTCATCCAGTTGCATTTCACAACTGGCCCTAGTGCAGATTTGACTCCACTAATAGTGTGGGTTCAAAAAGCTGAAATGCTTTAAAAGTAATATTTAAATACATGAGCCAAAGAAATTATTAATATTTTTAAAATATCCCAGTGGTGCTTTCAGGACAGCAGAGGATAACTGGTTGCTACTGGTGATTCCTAGGGTCCAAATTGGTATTCAAAATTCCACCGTGATAATTGTTGTCCAAAACCAGCTCAAAGGTAGGTCCAAAACTTGAGGGGGGGAAAAAAATTAATTCTTTTGGCCCAGGCTGTATAACAGTTGAACAGAGTGGTCTTTCCTTGGAAAACAGGACCTCCCTGCCATGAAGCACTGATCCCAAAGTGGAGGTCCCAGGCTTTCTGCAAAACCACTAGAGGAAAAAAACTCCTTCTGGGCTTCCTTCAGTGATTCACCCCTTGTCCACTTGCTTTCCAAAATTCAGGCAATGAGATAGGTATCCATGGCCATGCCTCTTCAGGGGAATTAACTCCTCTTACACACTTATTTATGAGGATATTGTCTATCAGGTGTAAGAGCCTGCAGCTGATGCTGTAGGACAAAAAATCATAAAAACTGGATACAGACTAGAGAACACCTGAAATGTCAGTATTATTTCCAGTTGCCAGAGGGAAAGCACTTACTGGAATTATTCTCATATTACTTCACCATTAGAGTTTCTAATTAAAATGCAAGCTCTGACTTAGCTGGGCACTGCTAACACGCAGTCTCTAATAAAGACAAGCTATGATTTTAGTCTTAATGCATTAAGGAGGGTTTTGCTGTGCTTGTGTGAGTATTACCAAAGTCAGACAGATGCAAAAAGGGAGAAAAACTATTTATGAGTGCCAGAGCACCTCCTTCATCTGCTCCACCTCCCCCAAATGAAGCCAGAAGCTGTACGAAACATTTTCTCTCCTTTTCTCTTCCCATACTTTGGGGAAGGGGGAGTCAGGTGGTTCTTGGTGGCCAGAGATTTCATCATCCTGAGGAGTCAGGAATGTTGCTAGCCCTGGGGATGATGTGTGTGCTGGTGTGAAGCATGTGAGCGAGGGCGCATGGTGAATGTCACGGGAGCTGCCAGAGGGCCGCGGTGAGGACAGGGCTGCTGGAAGGGCATCCCGTGAGCGAGCTGTGACCGATGTGCTGGGCGGCCCCGTGGCATCCTCCTGCTGTGTAATGGGCAAACAGGGAGGTGCACGTGGCTTGGAGCTGCATCAGTGGTGTTCCACTTCCTTCACGGGCTCAGGAGGGAGTCAGAGTTTTGAAAGAATCGCAGCTTTTCTTAAGTGCTGTGGGATAATGGGAAGAACCCTCAGTCACTAGAGGAAAGCTTCCTCAGGCATGCCCTGTTCTGTCTCTTGCCAGGACTGCCTGGTGTCAAAGAGAACCAGAGGCAGCACCCTGTCAACGTCAAAAATTAGCCTTTTAAGAACATGGAGTCAGATTCATCATTTCCTCCCCTTGTCAGAGGTCTCAGAAAATACAAGAGCACCCTGCTCAAGTAAACCTACCTGGTTTTGTGTGCCATGTTTTTAAAGAGAGCTTTGTGCAACCTTGTGACAGTTTCAACTATGACTTAGAATAAAATCCGGTGAGATATTAAGACTTGAATTTTTTTGAAAAACAATTATTCATTCAAACTCAAATGCTTTTGTGGAAAAAAAAAATTCAAACCAAAACAAACCAAAAAACAGCCCCTGCCTTCAAAAAGCCAAACTGGCTTGCTTGAATTTTCTATTTCAAAATTTAAAAGAAAAACTTTCAGGAAAGACCATTTTGACCTTTCTTTTTCAAAAGCTGTGTTAAAACAAAAGCACTAGTCAATTCAGCTGTTTAACCCCAGTAGTTCTTAAATACATTAACAATTTCTGGAAATTAATCCAGATCCTCAAAAGGACTCAAGAGTTTTTCTGCTTTTTAGGAGGAGAGAGATGCATCAGACTTCTGCCTAGCAGGGTTTCAGGGGTGTCTGCCCATGGCAGGAGCACCTGTAAGTCACCCACTGAACATGTTTTGTGTGCCCCATAATAATGCCCTGGTCACCAATCCATGTTTCCTGACCCACAGGGGTGGATTGTGCCTGTGGTGGAAATGCCTGTGGGTGGCAGATGTGTGAGGAGGATGGTGTGAGGCAGATGTGTGAGGAGGATGATGTGAGGCAGATGTGTGAGGAGGGTGATGCGAGGCAGATGTGTGAGGAGGATGTTTCCAGCACAGGCTGAAGCCTCTGCTCTGCTCCAGAGCCCTCGACACAAGATGGGATGTGCCCATGGGTTGTGTCTGGCAGTATCTGGTCCTAGGGCAGAAGAGAGATGCCAGACTGACAACAAATGTGATGATCATCACCTAGACGGGAAAATGGACCAGAGAGCAAAGAAATGAAGCTCAAGTGTGGTCTATGAGGCATGGCAGGACCCATTCTGGGTAAGAAACCCCCTACAAAATTGTATTTTCCAGAGCTGGGGATCTCATCCTTGTTTTCAGTGAGCAACCCTTGGTTTAGCTGCAAACTAGCTCTCCTATGACACAAAGATGTTCCTGAGGTGTCTGCTTGTGATATTTTTTCTCTTTTCTTTTTTTTTTTCACATTTAAGATAAAGCAGAAAAACCCCCAACAAATATTTACCCCATCTCAATAAAACAACACCAAACCACCAAACCAGTTTTCAAAATATATGAGACAGCTCTAAAGCTGTGACTGAGAGAAGGTCAGGCTGCAGCCACCTGCAGAGAGTACTGGTGGTGGGAGAGTGTGACAATGTGAGACTGAGGGTGGAAGCTGTGGTATGAGAGAAGGTCATTTTGTAAAGGCAGGGTTCTCCTTACACCATCTGAGTCTCTCACTGTCTACAATGGCTAAAGTTCACAAAGGCCACTCGAGAGACCAGGTGCATGGAAACACTTTTCCTTCAATTACTCAGCAAACTAGAAAGTGAGAAAGAGAAACCCAGCTCATTTTTTCTTTATTCAGCTACACTGCTGCACAATCCATCTTCCTTGAGCCCCCTGCTCTGATGATCCCCTCCTGAATCTCTCATTTTGCTCATGTTAAATGTATGAAGAGCATGGCATAAGCAGCGGTTTGAAATGGATGCTACACGTGATGGATTATCCCTCACCTGGAGGATGTAGCATTTGGAAAGTGGAGGTTGAGCTGGAGCCAGGAGCTCTGTGCCCTCTCCTTTGCAGCTGGTGCTGAGTGATGGGGAGGAAATCTCTTAGCTGTGAAGATTGGCAGGGTTTGTTAGCTCATGTTCATGAGCACTGATGGCAGGAGGCTTTCCCCTGCATGAGGCTGATTTCATCTGTGCACTCCCCGATCTGCCATCCAGGTAAGCTCTTTCCACCATGTAAAAGAAAGGTTCCAGTCAAAACCCAGGCTGTGAACACAGCTGGGATGCACAGGTGTGGGTTTACAAGGAGAGGGGAAAGAAAAGGGCTTTAGCCTCCTCATTAGCCTCCACCTCCTTTCTTTTATGACCGAAGTGCTCCCAGTCTGGGTCCTCAGCAGTGCTGTGGGGAGAAAGAGGCAGTGAGGAGAGCAAGGAAAGGCAAAGGGACAAGTCCAGGGCACGATGTGGAATGCTAGGAAGGGAGGGGCTCAGCCCCCTCCACTGGCACTTGGGCTCCTTCTCTCCTCATGTACCCAAAACATCAAGGCCTGACCTGTCCCTAACACCACTCCCCAAAACATTTCTTTCTGTGGCTCCTGGCTGGGATATTGGCTGTTTTTTCATAGTCTCTCAAGCAGCCCTTCTCTCCATCTCCTGGAGGTACTGCTGCTGTCATGTTCCTGGCCCAAAATTCCACTTTCTCTTTTGCAACCTCTCATCAGCTTCTCCACTTGAGATCTCTGTTGCCAGAAGCAACCAACACCGTACTACCAACATTTGGGGCCCAGCATTAAAAGATGAACTTTTAGCGCACTTATTTTTCTTTTCCTTTTTCTGACATGTCCTGGGTGACATCCCCTCCTTTCTTGTCACCCCACAGTATTCATGTCAGCTTTTAAAAGTTAATACCTATGGCTTCATGCAAATTTGACTATTTTAATTTTTTTATCTTTGACTTTACTGAGCCACTGTCTATTTTTTTGTGGCGGCATGGCTTTGCATTGGAGCTGTGTTGCAGTGCACTTTATTATGTCTAAGGATTGAACTTATTTAATTGTAATTCCTTAGAAAAAAATGCCCTTTTGCATGTGGAATTAATGTGGGGGGCAGGATGAAGACTGGACCTCTTCCTCCACTAAAGAAAAGTGCCTGTAGGTAATGCCTGTTAAATGACCAAGGGGTTCCTGCCTTCTTACACAGCTATTCTATATTTTGTATAGACATCTTGCTGTCATGGGAAAAGGCACCAGGGCCTCCAGGACCTCAGGAGCTGCAGGCTCTACCCCTGCCACTGTTCAGGATGCTGTATTTCCTCCTGAGACCTCTCAGGCTGACCCCAGCAGCTCTGACTACTGCAGGTGACTCAAAGCACAAAGAAGGCTGAGCTGGGCACAACACGCTGTCTGTGTTTGTCTTTCCTCTTCCTTACTCTCACGTGCAAAAAACAATTTGGGCCTGCACATCAGGCTGATTTGGGCACTGTTCATCTCTGGCTTTGCCAGGGCAGCACCAAAAGGGAATTTCCCCTATGCTTTAGCTGTTTTATTTCACATCAAAAATGGCCCTTGTTCTGTCTCCTGTGCACATAAGAAATTTTGGCCTGTTAGCTAAAAGTATAGGGGAGAAAAAAAAGGGGGGAAAAAAAAATCTGTGAAATGCATTACATTACATGCATTACACTTGGCTAACACTCACTGAAAAATTTGCTGCTGATTTTTCTTTTTCTTTTTCAGAGTGATTTTTGGGTTATGATGCAGTTGGTTCACAGTACTAAGCTCCAGAGTTGTGGTTAATTAGTAGCCAGTTTAGGAAATTATATTATCATTACCTCATAATTTCTTAGCTTAGCAGCTTTCCTCGTCTTCCACCTCCCTCCTTTCTCCACCCCCTCCAGCCTTCCCTGTTCAGGGATATTATTTTTCTTCATGACATCTCTGTCACAAATGCAGATTTAGTTTTCCTAAACACACCTCAGCATTTCAGGTCTCCAGGAGCTTAAAAATGCACATGATTTTTTTTTTTTTTCACTGAGACTGTCCCCAGAAAACCAAACCCAAACAAAAAAAAATGCATTGTTTTTTGCTTCTACCTCACCATGCTGGTTGTGCTCTGGTTCTTGCCTCTGAATATCCATCTCAGGCAGCCAGTGTGCTGCTGGGCTGACCTCCCTGTGCCCTGTGTTTGTTGATGATGAGCATGATTGCTTCCCCCCTCTGCCATCCTCCCCCACGTGAAAAGCAAAGGGCAAAACAAACTGAAGGAAGAAGAAAAACAACCGGGTCCCCTCAACAAGTGGTGGCAATGCGCAAAATTAAAAATAAAAAACGTGGAGGGGGAGATAAAACCCACAACTTAAAAGATCTTTTCTAGTGGCCTACTTTGAAATCAGACATTTGCTAATAATGGCAGAGGAGGAAGGGGAGTGGGAGTGCAGAGATGAAGGCCTTGGGTTTGCTGCTCTCTGTTCAACTCTGTACTCAGCCAGGCTTTGGATTTGCAGTGTCTCAGGATGAAAACCCAGGGCACACACATCAGAGAAACATCCATCTACCAAGTTTTTGCCCTGAATAACTTTAAATTGGTGTTTTGTTATTCTCTTTGTATTGATCTCTCAGTTATAGGGTCATTTTAGCAGTTTGTCCTTAATGCCATCGAGGTCTGTGTTGTCACATACAGAGAGACCTGGCCACTTTGGGGAAGGATGGTTGGTGTGGAAACCTCTGGAAAAGAAAGGTCTGACCTGCAAAATCTGAGCTGAAGCCCTAAATTATCGTATTGGTGTGGCAACATGCAAATCCTCTGTAACTGAGCATTTAGAAACACTTTCATCAAACACCTACCACTTGATTGCTCTTGCTGTGCACAATATAAGCACTTCACCAAATGTTGTTCTTTTTCTTTTCTACCTTGGCTGGTTTTTTTTCCAATTCCCTCTTGGTCTCTCATGCCACACAAGGAGAATGCTTGGGTAGATTCACAGAATCACCAATTCATTCCATTTTCCCCTCTAAGAGGGTCTAAACATGGATTGTGACCTTCAAGATCTACCTCACATATTTGTCTCCACTGATTTCTTTGCCTACATTAGGCCAGTCCCCCCTCCTCTTCAGTCTTCACACCTCTCAGGCATTTTCAGACTGGGTTACAAGTTAGTACTTTCTTCAGCAAGCTTCTCATGGTATCTGTGGCTTTTGCCAGCCCTAAAATGTCGTGCTGCTGCTCTCAGCACCCCTCCTACTCAACGTGGATATGAGGGATCTGGAAATGCACGTAATCATCCTCACACACTGCTTGTAGGAGAAGGGCTTTTACTTCCCAACAGTGATCACAATATTGAGGCAGGCCAAAATCACCCAGCTTTTGCCATATCACATTTCAAGGCAGAACTATCTGTTGCCTCTCAGGCAGTCCTTAGGTCAGGAAAATAAGTTGTGCCTGAAAAAAAAAAAAAAAAGCATTACTGAATTTTAAGCAGGACTTTCCACAGAGGATAAATCAAATTTCAAATCATATGAGCTGGCTGTAGCCAGCACCAGCAGTGGGATGTGTGGGGAAGGCTAATACTTGTATTCCTTCCATACACTTGGCACTAATTCTCATTGAAAATTGTATGACTTGAAACACATTAATATTTTTCTGGAAGTTTTGTGTGTCTCATCAAACATCTTCTCTCCCCTGGTCTGTCCTCACTAAACAGTGTGTTTCAAAGGCTTTTATCTGTCATTGTGTTTGTGCCCATTTTTCCAGAATAAATCTCTTTTTCATCTCTTGCCCAGGCAGAGCATCTCCCAGGGAGCTTCCAGCTGTAGCTCTGTCCCCTCTGTGTCACAGGTCACAGTTATGGTTGTCCCAGAAAGAGGAGCTCAGGGACTGTGCAGGGGAACATGGGAAGGACAACATTTCTAGGAAATTCATGCTGCTCTGATGTTGGAAGCATCCATCCATCTTCTACAGAGATCCATCATTTTTTGCTCTGTGGATGCCAGGATTCTGGGGTTCCTTGCTGGCTGAAGGGCACCATCCTGGTGGTTCTTGTGGTGTTTGTCAGCATTTCTGAGCCATCAGGGTGGGATGGTGACAGCCAAAGACAGCCTGTGGAGTATGTGACCTTACCCAAGGAGAGGACCTGCTCCTTTGCCTGTTTGCTGAGAGGGCACAAACCATGGGAGTCTCAGCAAGATTCCTGCTGGGACATGGGCTGGGAGCCAGCTCCAAAGCACAGCTGGAGCTGCAGGCAATGCCCACACCAATGGGCATTTTCTCTGCCAGCAGAGACACACCCAGCTCTGCCACGTCCAACATGGCCCAGGGATGCGGCTGAAAGCTCCTGTGAATCCCTGGTATAGATGCTCAGTAACTAGCCTAAGGTCCATTCTAAAAGCCTTAATTTGTGGGGTAGGTTGCCCAAAAAAATTCACAAGATGTCTGCTCCTGTCTCGATCTGTCCATAAGGAAAAAAGATTTTTTACTGGTCATTGAGTTAAGTTAAACAGTTTTCCACTGTAGGCAAACCTCTGTGCCTCCCTGTCCTCCTGCCTCTCTGTCTGTACTCTTTGGCAGAGATGAGAAAAGGCTTCAAACGCTCCAAAATCTGGCACCCTGTTGCAAAAGCAGAGCTATTTATTTTCTCACTGTTCAACACAGGAATCTCTTCTGGGGGTGGTTATCAGTTAAGACTGAGATTCAAGGGATGCTGCTCTGTGGTCTCAGCTTTATTCTCACCCAGCTGGATGCATTTCAGGGGTGGAGAGCATCAGGGCTTTGAGCAGCACTCGACTCCTCAGATAGCCACACTCAAGTCAAAGGGCATCTTTGCTGAGTGAGGTGTTATTTCCAGGGGGACAGACACATTTATGCCCTGGCTCAGCCTATTTTGTTTTGAATATCTTACAAATACTCAGCTGCTGCAATAAGCTTATCATCTGAGAATCTCTCTCTCTTTTTTTTTTTTTCCTTTTTTTCTTTTTACCTCTTCGATGTAAGTTGTTTTTAATCTTAGTGTCTTGAGAGTGGAAACTGAAAAAAATAACCTTAGCCACAGAAGGAAAATGAGAAGATCTTTGAATTTTATGTTTTGCCTTAGGACTTCTAGGTAGGTTTGCAGTCTTTAGCACCTTTTAGACGGTTAAACCTTGCAGACAAACAGCTTAAAGCATCAATGCCTACTCCCCATAGCAGGTCTAAAGCCTGGAGTTTGCAATGTACAGCTCTTTTCTTTTCATGCTCTAAGGCATGATTTTAAATGAGTTTAGCTAAATCAGAGAAAAGTCTCCCCTGTTGCAGATATTATTAATCAAAATTATAGAATATCCTGAGTTGGAAGGAACCCGCAAGGATTATCAAAGTCCAACTCCTGAAATAATCTGAAAGAAGGGTTTGGGGTGACTCTGTCTCATTAATTTAATTGAGCCTCTTGATAAGATACCTGAGTTAGGCTGGCATGGTGCAAACACAGCCCTTAGGTTGCTTCTCACTGTTTTCCTGGGGTCACTGCTGGTCAAACAGAAATGTGACATAACTTGCTTGTCCCCCTCAGCCAATATTACTGCAAGAGCAGAAAAAAAAAAAAAAAAGAAAGAAAAAGAAAGAAGGTGACATTAAACCAGCTAAAAAAATCTCAAGGGACCTGTCAATCAAGAAAGATATTTACTGAAGCTTCTATTGACCCATATATGCTCTTATCTAGAAACCTTTATCTTCTAAGACAATGTTGACTAACAGCTTTTCCTTTACTCTTGTTTCTATCTTAAAAGAATAACAAATAAGCTTAATTCTTCACAAAATCTTTAGCAAATGCCTTTTAAGCCTAACACAATGGTAGTTATTTTAAGAAGGATGGCTAAGCACTGCAACACTTTTTGTATTTTTCTGTCTTCGTTTTTCATATTGGAGCACTTAATCACAGTTAATCTTTGTGCACAAGGAAGACACATTAACTTTGTTTGCACAGGACTGATATAAAAGCTTTCAACTCCTCTGTTCCTGTATTCATCTCCCTGGTAAGCTTTACCATTTTAAATAACAGATAAAGGAAATGCTGAAGATTCAGTGATACAGTCTATCCTTGCTCGACTAACTGCAGGAACAAAACTTGTAAGAAAACTTGGAGCCAGCCTGAAGCTGAGCATCTGCAAATGCCACTGGGAGGTTTTTGTGGAGGAGAAGGGCAGGGTTTATTAGGATCTATTAAAAAATAGCAACCTGGAAGATGCCAATGTTTAGGAGAGGTGAAAGGTGACCGTCTTCATATAAAACTGGGGATTTTAGATGTTTCTACTCCCTGCAGACACAAAAAAACCTCATTGCTGGCCCTGCAGCAACCTCCTGACATTTTTCTGAGTGTCCCCTCTCAGTGCTTGCTTCAAAGCAAACAGTAACCACAGAACCTTAGAATCATAAAATGTTTTAGGTTGGATGGTGCCTTAAAGCCCATCCAGTTCCAGCTCCCTGCCATGAGCAGGAACACCTTCCACTATCCCAGGTTGCTCCAAAACCCATCCAACCTGGTCTTGGACACTTCCAGGGATGGGGCAGCCACAGCTTCTCTGGGCAATGGCTTGTTAAAGAGTCTTGTTTTGATAGGGTTATATTCTCCAAGACTGTGAAACTGGGGTCCAATAAAATCAGAGTCTGAAATAAACAGAATTTATTTTGGACTGACCCTGATAAGGGTAATGGTAATTTAAATGCCTTTTATGGCCTCTTTACTCTGCAAGAGCAACAAAAGGGGGTTTAGTTCCTGCTTATGCCCAAAATTGCCCTGCTTAATTATCTCAGAATAATAAAAGTAATAAACCCTTTGCCTTCATCCTATCCCCCTCAGACCTACCAGAACAGACCTGCTGGTATAAATGTACCAGTGTGGGACAGGAAGGAAATTAGAATGCTGTGGCTTGGGGGGTATTGGCTGGGAGGAGAAAGCTGTATGTTAATTCATTAAGTAAGACCTGTTCCTGGGATTTTTTTTTTTGTCTGATTGTATAGGTATGAGCTTAAACTACTGAACTCAGAAGAAATTCTGGGCTATTGGGACTGGATGCATGCCATGACCACAGGATGATTTCATATTGGAGGAGTTTCAGGAGTAAACAGCAATAAATAAATAAATTATTAATAATAATAAAAATAAAATAAATGCACAGGATCCTGTGTGCATTTATTTGCACAGGAAAGAAGCTTTGGCATGGGGAACAGAGGGAGAGATGGTTCCTCATGCTGACACTTGGGAATCAGGGCTCTGGGACATGGCATGTGCATGGAGCACATCCTTAGAGTTCCCTAGGAAAACTCAACAGGTAAAGAGAAACGGGAAATGGAGAGAAGAGATCCCATAGCAACTTCAGTAGATATTAAAGCACAGCTAGAAATCCTCCTTTGCTGTCTTTTGCCAAGTCTGCATCCTGTTTTGTGTTTGCTAGGATCCAGCAAAACACAAACAGTACAGTTTGCTCCAAAATTTCTCTGTCTCTCCAGACACTTCTGGGAGCTGTTCACAGAGACCAAACTAAAAAAACACTGTGCATATTTTGGCCAAGAGCCATCTTAGTTTGCTGTGAAGTGCTGTAGTATAAATAAATATATATGTGCAAAAAAATGCATGAAGAACAATTGTTTGGTGGTCAGGAGAAGCAAGGCTGCCCTTGCCCTTTCATCCCAAGATGAGAGGACAGTAGATCAGACTGATAAACAGGTAGACTGTTGGCTGTTGGGTTTTTTTCCCCCCCTTTACTTTCTGTTTAGTTTCAGTTGTACTGAAAGAACTTACAAGAGGCCTGAGTAAGCCCTGTACTGACCAGCCATCTGGTAGACTCAGAGGCCTGAGAGCCAAAAGGCTTTCAAAAGGACATGTCTGTGACAGCAAATTGACCACGGCTCTGAGGGCAGATGGCACAAAATTAATCAACCACAGAGATTCTTTCTGTCCCTCGTTTCAAAAAAGTTCTGCCTTCCCTGCACTATTAACTTCCTACATGTATTATAGAATAATAGAAGATGCTGAGTAGGAAGGGATGCACAAAGGTCATCAAGTCCAGCTCCTGGTCCTGTGCAAGACAACCCCAAAAATCACATCAAGTGCCTGAGAACATTGTCCAAACAATTCCTGAACTCTGGAAGGATTGGTGCTGTGACCACTGTTGTGGAGAGCCTGTGCTGAGCATCCTTTGAGGTGCTCTAAGACATGTCTTGCCTCTTGCTGTTGCTCAGAAGACCATAGGTCTTCCATAGATCCCAAATAATTTCTGACAATCTGGTGAAAATTATATAGATTTTCCAGGTTTTTACTCCAGATGTTGGTAAGTGGCCAGCTGGATGAAGGGCCTAGAAAATACAGTCTCTACTAACGAGAAAACTGATTAGTAGCCCAACAAAAGTATCGACTTTAAGGTGAGTTGAGTAAATTTTAACAAGTCATTGACAACGCTGCTGGCTTCCCACCAGCTGCAGTGGGATTTCACAGGTCATCAAGTAAACACCTGAATTTGGATACCTTAATCTGTGAGCTAAATCTCATTCCAAATTCCTACTTGAATATCTAATACCACTTGAAATGCATGAGCTTGTTCGTGGATCTGACCATGGATATCTAAGGCTCTGTATCTTACCTGCTTTGTAACAATAAAAGAGTAAATATCAGAAAAAAATCCTTAGAAATAAGCTTCTGAGGCAGCTTCATGTGCAGTACAGATAAGGCAGAAGAACCACTTTTTGCTATATTCCTCTTTTCAGAGTGCCCTGTTCTAGTCCTCTAGGAGAGGCAACTTTGTCTCCTGGGGAAGCAGGTAGGTGTAGAGATTTTTGTTGCAGATATGTTGATTTCTAGCTCCCTGTCCTAATGACTGCAGATTGTGCGTCAATTGGTTTTGTAAAAAAAAAAAAAAAAAACACCAAAAAAACAACAACCAAAAAACAACAAAACAGACTCCTTGGGTTTCTACAGATTCCCAAAGGAAGTTTTAGTTCATTGGCTGTGGGTATCATCCTACAGTGTCTGAATACTGGTGCTACTGGTTGGGTCTTGGAAGGGATTCAAAGGCAACATTGTACAAGAGAACTTCACAGGTCCTGGCACGTTCGACAGTGGTGGGTAGTGGGGTTGCTTAATAAAGCAGCTCAGTTCAAAGTGGAGGCAGAGGGAGTGTAGGCTCATAGATCACAGCACACATGCTAGCCCAGAAATGCCAGGGTATTTCAGTTGTCATTAAAACATGCAGGTACATGAATTATTGGTGGAACGAATCATCCTGTGATGCCTGAGGACGGAGCCAATAGAGGCAAAACACTTCCAATATTTAGAAAGTTTGGCAAATTGTTTAGCTTGGAAGTTACTGAAAGCCATATTCATTTTAATTAACCTTCCAGTGTACTGGCAACAGGTCTGGTTTATCTGTGCTCAGACCCCTTCCATGATAGGTGTTTTTCAGGTCCCACACATTGAATTTTGGAAGCAACTTGAGGAATTATGAATGTGAGGGATGGATGTGACTTGTCTAAGTCAGGCAAGATGTGGGTGGGCTCTTTCTCAGCTGTCTGGCACAGCCGGTTCTTGACACTATCCCTCATATCCCACCTGGCATCCTAGGGCTGGGTTTTCAATAGAGCACAATAAGGTGTTGGACATAAATCCAGATGCTGCAGATTCTGAATATCATCACAGGAGTCTCAGTTTTTAGGTGATGAGACCTTCAGCAAGGGACACAGAGGGGTTCTGGGTGCTGTGTTCAGACCACCTTCTATGTGTGCCCACTAACCTCAGGACCAGTGAGTGATTTGCATGACCCTGACCTGCCCACCCTGAAGCATCAGAGCTGTGGAGTGCCTGCAGAGCCCAAACGAGGCATCCCAGTAGCCAGCTGGGAGATTATAAGGACTATATTCAAGTTCTGTGGCACTTGAAAAAGGGGATCATGATTAAAAGACCAAATTTGTTTTTCAGAGGGAAGCAGGGAGGACTTGGCCCTTTTCCTGCTGTTATAATCTCCCTTCTCAACATTGGGATGTTCATGAGATAGAAAACCTTGGTAAGAAACTCCCTCCAATGAAAAATAATTAATCTTTCATCATCCCTCATTTACATCTATCTCACTACCAGCCCAGGAATGCTGGTCTAAACAGAGACAATCTCAAAAAACAGACAGGTAGACAGGGAGAGTAACAATGTGGACCTCATCTTAGACATCAAAGCGATTGTTAACTGAGTTCTATTTATAAAGTTGGTAGATTTTCAATGCACTTTCACAGAATGAGACAGACAATTAAAGAGTGCAGTTTTGTGTAGATGAGTAAGTAAAAGCTTCACTTCTAAAATGATTTGTCTTAAATGAGTTGCTTAAGGTTCTGTTTATAGTCTTGGAGTGCTGGACCACTGTCACACCTCTACTGGTGACATCTATCCTCAGGGACTTGAGGGAATAGCATCTGGCCACGTGTCTTTTCTCCAATAACTTATTAGCACTACTTGCTTCCCAAAGCACACTGTTTTTTCTGATATAACATGAAAAAAGGAGCAACTTTATGTCCCACATCTTTAGGCCAAAATCCTGAATGACAAGATTAGATATTTTAGATTTTTTAAATTAAATGTTTATAGGAATTTTTAACGCTGAGGCTTATGTTTGAGGGATAACTCAGGGTGGGGGAAGGACAGAAACTGAGATTTCCTGGTCCAGCTATGGACAAAGTGGGAAGATGAAGGAAGTAGGACATGATGGGGAGAGAGAGGAGCTGCTCAGAGTAAAGCAGCTTATGGTCCCTCCAGTTCTGGAAAACGGGATTTTTTCCACAGGGTTTCTTTACCAACAGGGAAATGTAACTAGCCCCATCTGGGACTAATTAGTCACCTGGTGAAGGAAAACAGGAACTATAAACTGATTTAAGGGTCCTGCCTCTCTTGCTGTAACATTTCTCCAGGAATGACTTCAGACCTACTATGGGGAAAAGGGAGGACTGCTTGCAAGAAACACTTTTGCCTTTGTTTATCCTTGGTGGCCTCAAGGACAGCTTAGAGCAATATCCAAGCTGCACTTTTCCTCCCTGATGCTCATTTCCATCAATATAAGTAGCACCATCTTCTATGATTTCTGAAGAGTTGGTTTTTTTTTGTTTTGTTTTGATTTCTTTTTTTTCTTTTTTTTGTTTTCTTTTTTTTTTTGTTTGTTTGTTTTGTTTTGTTTGGTTTTTTTTTTAAGAGCCCATGTCCATCTCTCTGTGGTGAAGATGAGTTTGATGGTGTGGCAACCAAAGTGCTCTAGATCAGAAAGCAAATAAAAGAGAAATTTGGTAAATTTTCACATTATCGTTAAGGTAATCTCAGAGGTGGATTCCATTCTTTGAGTGTTTGATTTCACCACCATTACCTCAAAGCCTTCCTGCTTGAAATTGTGACACAAAACTGGGACTCTGGTTATTACAATGCCAGAAGGGAACTCACGTCAGATGTATTGAACCACATATGTTCAACACTAGGGTCTCAATATAGCTGGGAGGAATGGCTACAGAGGGGAAGAGCAGTGTGTTGTAGCTAACAGCAAACAATAGATACCTTGGAAAAAAAACCCTGGGCACAATCATGCAGTGATACTTCCTCAAACACCCTCCCAGGCGTCAGCAATTTGCATCTGAACCAAAGGGGCTGGCTTTGTGCTCACTAGCCCTGGGGGTCTTTAATTCCCCGAATTTCTCCAGCAGCCCACTGGACCCAGGTAAGCTGTTGGCAAAGGTTTGTCACTCTCACCTCTGGAGACAACACTGCAGCTCCTGTCCTGCTGTGTATTTTCATCTGCCAGGTGCTCCTGCTAGGGCTGACCTGGTGTGCAGGAAGCAACAGCCCTGGGTGTAAAGAATGACAGCAGTGGGAGAGGCTGTGCTGCAGGGCCTTGCTGCAGCTGGGCTATCACCTGGCAGCACCCCACACTCAGAAAAGGTTTGCTTGAAGGTGTTTTGCCAATGACACCTTGGATACGGGAAACCTGGCCCATGGAGGCCAGGATTACAGAACCAGTTAGGGAATTTCACATGGAATTTATTCAACATTTATTCACCATGGGGAATAAGGTGGGTGATGAAGCTTGACAGAGGCACAGATCTTGGGGGGAAGGGTCTGTAGTGGGTGACAGTGTACTCTGGTCTTCTCTTCTCCTCCTCCTATTGCCAACCCCAGCTGTGCCCACGCAGCTTCCAGGACTGGTGTGCAGACAGCAATTTGAACACTGCTAGATAAGGAGCAGTCTGTCTCACACCTCTTCTTTTTCCAAAAGCAGCACCAAAGCAGGAATGAGGAGTGAAGGACCTGGATTTAGATAAGGGTGGGTTCTGCCTCTAAGAAAACATGTGTGGAATCACAAAGTTGTTTATTTAATGTCTTTATGAATTTGGAAGGCACTCCCAAAACACTCCCTCCACACAACCCTGCCCCTCCCTCACCTCCTCAGCTTGGAAGATGCCTAACAGGAGGCTGGCGTGGACCCCAGTGATGCACAGACCTGTGTGGGGTGATCATGCCAAAGAAATATTTTCACCCCTCTACATTGTTCTCAAGTGTACTCCTCATATCCCAGCAGCCAAAGCAAGTAAGGAACTCTGTGCAGGTCCAAAGGCATTCCCATTCCCTTTCTCATCTACCCCTGTCAGCCAAGCATCTTGCTGAGAAAGACAAGGAGCAAGCTGAGGTGCCACCACAAAGGCTCTGCCCCCATCCTCCCTCTTGCAAACCCCAATAAAAATCCAGGATGCTCCCTAAACCAGCCTCTGAGAGGAATGGGTTAACCTGGGAGGTAGTGAAAGCCACATGAGAAATACACAGGTGCAGCAACAGTTTTTATTTGGTAAATATCACCTCCCCAACCTAAGAGAAGGCCCATGAAAGATGATGCCTCTTCTGCAAATAGGAAGAGTGTGGTTAGGAGCACTTGCTGAGCTAATAAAGGCTGTTGAAGCTTCAGCTTCCGTTGGTGGTTAACCCCCTGACACCGCTCCTCTGAAAACAGCACCTGAGCGATACACGGCTTAATTCTCTTTGATATTGACATGGTTTTATCACATTACCCTGGCACTGGGCACGCAGCTGAAAGGCACTGCTTGGTGGAGCAGGTACAGAACAAGGCAGGGCTGTGCAATGATGCACAAAACGGTGCCCGGGTCAGCTGGGGAAATCCGGGCTGCTCCTGCCCGGTGAGCAGCTGCTGGGACGGGTGCAGTGCAGAGAGCCGTGGTGTGATAGGAAAATGGTTGCCCTTGTGGTTAAAACCCAAAGCTTGATGACCTATTTCCTAGCAGAGGTGTTCTTTTTTGGGGTTGTTGTTTTTTAATGCCTCTCGAGGAGGAGTGCTTGGATTGAAGGGATGAGATGTGCAGCTCTCTGTCTGAAAGAAGGCTGGACCCTGGCTCTGCATCAGAGCTACCTCAACCTGCAACACCCATGTTTCCTCCAGGCCAAGGCTCTACAGGTAAATAGAAGCTGCAGAGCAGGATGGAGCCTGAGCACTGAGCTGATTTCTGCATTAGGAGCTTTTTTGAATCTCTAGCCCAGAGCTCTTTTGCATCCACAGGACTGATTTTTGAGCAGACAGAAGTATATTAGCAAAAAACCTACCCACAGCTTGTGTCCCAACTCTAAAGCTGCTTCACAAGCTCAAGGGCTTATTTTTTTCCTCCAGGAGTAAGGAATGTCAAAATTAGGAGGAGGATGTTACATGGAACTGGCATCACCCTACTCCGTGGTAACATCCAAAATTACCATCACATCCTCTCCTGAGCTGGGAATGGCTGTCCTCTCTCATCCACTGTGCAACCCCAACTGGCTATGTGAGAGGTTTGCCAGGTTCACTGTCTGTAAATACATCTCTATTTTCTCCATCCCTAAGCACTGCTAAACTGTATTTCAGATACTGAGGAAGATGAGGGAAAAGAGTCTGCAACAGACCTCTGTGAAGGTGTTTTATTTAGGGTATAATATGTATATTTTTTTCTTATTCAGAATTTTCTTTGTCTGCAAAGCATCACACACACCCCTATGTCTCTGTAAGCACACTACAATTTTAATATTGCTTCAGTTCATGTTTCACTCACTCCACATCAGTGAAGTGGCTCCTACAGAGTTGCAGTCCACTTCCATGCTGGTAAACAGCTCCCTGGAGGTCGTCCTTCACCTGGGCCAGCTCTGCTCTGCAGAGGTCCAACACAAAATGATGGGGTTTAACACTGCCCCCATGGCAACCCAGCAGAAGTTTTCTCCTTACTGCACTAAGGCAGGATTGGGGTCGGCTGTCATATGCTGCAACAGATCAAGGCTGACCCTATTTGACATCTCTTAGTGTTCAAGACCAGGCTGTATGGGGCTTGGAACAACCTGGTCTAGTGGAAAGTGTTCCTGCCCATAGCAGAGGGGTTGGAGTGAAATAATCTCTAAGACCCCTTCCAGTCCAAACCATTCTGTGTTTCTGTGACTTTTATTCCTCACACCTTCCCTGCAGTGTCCATGGGCTGTGATAAACATGGACTTCTTTCTCTCTCCCCTGTCCTCCTCTCTCATCCAACATCTCCTCTGCACAGCTGGGCTCTTCACCATGCTGGTTTCTGCAGGCATTAACTTATGAATGGTACAGGCAGCACTTTGGAAATTTACCTCTATGTGCCAACTTCCTGCTATGTGAAACACCTGCATTTAACAGCAGAGAAAGAAAACAACCACCACAGTAAACCTTGGGTAAAACTGGTTTCAATTAGGAGCCTTAATTGCAATGAAACTGAAAGGAAACAAAATGGGATCTCTGCTCGTATGAGCTATCCTTCTCTCTCCCCACTGCCCTTCTCATTCCCTCCAGCATGGGTGAAGCACCACATCTCTTCAGTCCCCACCCAGACACTCATCATCCCCCCAAGTGGGTCTAGTACCCAAATCTGTGCCTTCTTTCTCATTTTCCCTCTTCACAGGCTGAGGTGAAATTCCAGCCACAAACTCTCATGGCTACAATAGCCCTTCAGACACTTTGGCATGACTCCTTCTATACCCCAGGCTGGTGCTTCTCACCCAGTTACCAGTGAGCCCAGTTATTTGTTTTTACCTCAATGAAAGACCCCAGCTTGTTTTCCTTTCTTCCCCTCTTCTTCCCTCAGTTTTGGGATGCCAGCCACCACACAGACAGCGTACCTGACTTCCTGACTGAACAGAGCACAACAGGGGCTGCAAACTTCCACACACATTTCCCCCTCCCCCTGTTGTAAATATTCTCCATGCAAGAAGACTGAAAGCTACAATTTCTCCATTTTAACCCAGATCTGCTCAAGGTGTGGCTATTTTCATATTTCCATCAGCACGGTTTCGTGTCTCTTGGCAGAGGGAGCGTGTTGCCATACGCAGTATCGCGTCCGCAGGTGTTTCGGCCCCTGCCACGCTAAGGAGGTGAGAGGAGATGGTTCGGACCTGTCACACCTACATTTCATCATAAAAATGTTAATGGATCATTCCAGAAAGTCTCTGCAATCTTTTCACTTGCTTTTACTAAATGTTGTGTTGGACATTCTTGGCAGCAGCATGGCCCGTTTGTGCCTTGTTTCTGCCTCTGGAGAACTGGAGTTGGGTTATGTACAGCTGCAGGGTTCTGCAGACTCCAGTTTCCCCTGTCATTAAACTGTTGGACTTTCCACTCTTCCAGCAGGAGATCCTGGTGATGATGGCTGTGGTGGCAGGTGCTCTTCCTCCTGGTTCGCTGCATAAGTGTGGTAAATGACTACCAGACCTAAGTGGCAATAGGACCCCCCACACACGGAAGGCTGAAATTCAAAATTCAGAGATTCCATCACCATGTGTGAATCCAGGGTGCCTGCATTTGTCTGTCCTTGTTTTTGGTGGTTTTGAACTATATACAAAGATATATTTACAACCTGGAAAAAGCCCTACGTGATTGCCTTTACAGTTGCTATTGTAAGGTTGCATGATTTGCTCAATAGTTTTGTTGCCCATGTCCTCCTTTTGGGAATAACTGCCTCTTGTTGTCCTTGTTCCTTAGTGGCCTGTTCCATCCTGGTTGCTGGTGTTTATCAGCACAAACTGGTGAGAGCAAAAGTGAAGGTGGGTATTTACCCTGAGGAACACTCTCCTAGGAGAAGGCAGAGTATTGTTGCTGGAGCAAAGCTCTGTGTTTCTCTTGCTCATGCCAGTGCAGGACCTAGAAAACAGGCAGAAGAGTTTAAATTCCTTTCAGCAGAGCTGAGTTGCAGCAAAATTTTCAGCATGTAAAGAGGGACTGTTAGCTTCCAGTAGGGTTCAGGAGACAGCGAGTAACACCCTGGGATTCACACAGATGTTGAGGGAACAGAAGGTTCACCCCTTCTCTGCTGTGGTAGTGGAGATGGCCCAACTCAGATGTTGCAGGTGGGCACTTAGGGACATAGGATGCAGCTGGGTTCCCTACCAAGCAAACACTCAAGCCATCGGGTGGGTTGCAATTCCCAGTTGTGTTTCTTCATACCTATACCACCATCACCTAGAGGAAGGTGCTGTTTCCTTTCTGTGTCAAGGAATTTTTTTTCAAGGAGACAAAATGAGGCTTGTGGGAGGCAGCCAGGACGAGAGTGCCACCTTTCTCACAGCAAAACCACCTGTCAAACCCTTGCTGCTCATGGAACAGCCATGAAGGCAGCAGAGCCAGAGCTCGATGGAGAACTTGCCCAGCAGAAAGTTTTATCTGCCAGTCTCCTGCAGCACTGGGTACGTGTGGTAAAACTGAAATCATCCTCAGCGTAGCTGAGCTTCCTCAGTGTGGTTGCTCTGCAGTGAAAGAAAGGATTGGTGTGTGTTTGATCTGTGAGAGGTCCTGGTTTGCCTTGCACTGCAGCTGATGGTCTCAAGATGTGCAACTCCCATCCGTGCTGTGGCTGAGGTGCTCTGAGCACTGCCATGGGGCACATCCCTTCCTGGCTGTGACCTGCCCTGGAGATGGGGAACTGCAGCTGAGTTCCTGGCATGGTTAAAGCCACTACCCCTGCTCACCACAGCTCCCACTTCAGACCCGTTCTCCCTTCTCACAGTTGTTTCCTTATTTGCATTAGCAGAGGTGGTACATGCCACACTGGTTTTTGAGCAGACACTGGGGAGCTGGAAGCCAGCCTGGCAAAAGGCTTGTTTGTGTGATTTTTTTTTGCAGTTGTGAGGAGGAAGTTTGGCAGTGGGCATGGAAATGGAAACAAAATAGAATTTTCTCCCTCCCAGATTTCTGTTGCAGATTTCTGTGGCAGCTTTGTCCTGCTCTTTCTCCTTGCTGTGAGACTCAGTTTCGACACCTGGAAAATGAGGAGAGATGCTTGTATTTTCTTCCAAGATACAGATGGTCACTCACTGCTGTGGCTCAGCTTAAGGTTAGGCTGTGTGTGCCATGGAAATAGAAGAGAAATGCAGAAAATTTTATCATGGAGTTAGTGGGCCTTAGCACTCACAGTTTTCATGCATTGACACCAACCACCAGTGTGCACAGTTTTCCTGTGAGGCTACATGGAAAGGACTAGAAATAAGTTTTTGGGTCATCAAATTCACTCCCTTGTTGTGTTTGCCAGTCATCTTTACCCTTTTCTCTAACACACTTTTCAGGTTTTCACCCTATGCACTGCTCTTACCAAAGCTCTTCCAGATCCGGATTCCATTTGGGATTAGCCATCTTTTTCCACTATTACTTGGGAGGAGAATGAAAGAGAATCAAAATAAGAAAGACAGAAAATCAAATCACTCTTTCTCATGGTGTAAGATCCTGCACATGGGTTGGAGCAATCCCAAGCACAAATACAGGCTGGGTAACAAATGGGAATGACAGCACTCCTGACTTGTGGGTGTTGATAGATGAGATGCTTGAAATGGCCCAGCACTGTGTGCCCAGAAAGTTCTACCATATCCTGGGCTGCATCAAAACAAGTGTGACTGCCAGGTCAAGGGAGGTGATTTTCCCCTTCCACTTTGCTCTTGTGAGAACCCTCCTGGAGTGCTGCATCCAGCTGGGGGACATCCAAAATAGGAATGGCATGGACCTGCTGGAGAGAGTCTAAAAGAGGCCACAAAGATGCTCAGAAGTCTGCAACACCTCTGCTATGGAGACAGGCTTAGGGGGTGGGGATTGTTCAGGCTGGAGAAGAGAAGGATCCAGAGAGACTTCATGGCTCCTTCCTGTACCTAAAATAGCTACAAAAGAATTGGAGAGGGACTTTGTATACAGACATGTATTGATAGGACGAGGAGATATGACTTGAAGCTTATAGGAGGTAGATTTAGATCAGATATTAGGAATAGAAATTCTTGACTCTGAGGGTTTTGAGACTCTTACCCAGAGAAACTGTGAAAGCCCCATCTCTGAAGGTGCTCAAGACCAGGCTTTGAACAACCTGGTGTAATGGAAGCTGTCTCTGCCCAAGGCAGGGGCTTGGAACTGAATGATCTTTTAGGTCCCTTCCAACCAAATCATTCTGTGATTCTATGATTCTTGTGAGCAAGATGTTTTATATCTGAACAGGGGTGGCTGCACCATGAAAAACAGAAGAACACAATGCTAAGCAAAGCTGGTACAGCCAAATTAACTTTGCTGCAGTAAACTGAAGGAATCCCTTTGGATTATACCAAAAGCTGAACACCTTTTGTTAAGTGAATATGCACTTGGGTGTTGAACCATTTGAGAAGGAATTCCTTCCTGTAGCCAGACTTCCATGGGCAAAGCAAACCTGGCCTAGCTTCAACACGGGCCTAGCCCTGTTTTCCCCTCAGCCAGCTCTGGCCTTGCAGCCAGGAATTACCAGGCCATGTGTTTTCAGGAACTCTCAGGAAGGTGAACGAGCTAAAGTGTGAAGTCACTGTGCACCGGCTGAAAACATTTAGCCCTTGTGGGGATGCTCTCATTCAGGAACAAAGTCACCTTACATTGCTGTAGCTAAATCCTCAGAGAAGGATTAAGTACTAAAGGCATTTTAATCCTAAATGAGAACCTGCACATGTGCTTTAATTTATGGGCGCTGACTTCACACCTGTAGCTAGCTGACTTGCCTGCACTTCCCTGTATGTCCCTGTGTAGGAAAGCTCTAATGAGATGCAACTGGAATTTGGGTGATGCTGTTGCTATTAGCTTTCTTTTTGAGGTTTCTGTAGTTTGGGTTTCAGTGCATTCTTTGTGGTTGGTGTTGGGTTTTTTTCCCCCTCTTTGGTCTTTTCAGACATCCTTTCAGTTCTGGTAAATAGCATGTTTGATTAGAAGAATTCCAGATGGAAGAATTTTACCTTCAGAGAAACATATGCTTTTGGCCACTTGAACTATTTTGAATTCTGATGGGAATTGATATGAAGCAGTCTCCACCTGTGTCTTGGAATAATTCTTTGAATGAGAGGAGACTCTTCCTTTAAGTGTACACTTCTTCATAGAAATTCATAACTCTAAGTGCACAGCTAAGTTACTGAAGTTACCCAGTTGGAATCCCAATGCTCTGTCTATAAACATCAAAAAAAAGTTTTGTCTGGGTTGGTTAATATTAAAAAGAACCCTTTGGAGAAGTCTCTGTCTTTGTTGGCTAAAGACTTGATTGTAGAAATTACTCAGGACAGACAGATGCCTAAACGTTGTTAGTGCAATGACTCCACTGCACTGCTCTGCTTTTTTGCTTCCAAGAAGGAACTCAACCATGGCATTGGTAAGGGGGAATCAAGACCTCCTACACTGTTCTTTCATCAGCTGGACCTCTTTGACTCTGAGGTGGCCGCACAGAATGAAATGTGGGCAGAATTAGGTCATGCTAATGCACCAATAGCTTTCCTGGCTGAGAAATTCTGCATTAGCTTTCTAAGAACATCCAACAACACCCATTATCCTGAAAGTTGATGTCTGTGGGGAGAGGAAAGTGGATTCAGTGATGACAGCCTGATGGAGGGTCTGAAGCACAAATCTTTTGAGAAGTGGCTGAGGAAACTGGAGTGTTTAGATTAGAGAAGAGGAGGTTCAGGAGGGGACCTTATTGTTGTCTGAAACTTTCTGGAAGAAGGTTGTAGTATGGGGGAAATTTGTCTCTTCTCCCAAGTAACAAGAAATAGCACAAGTGAAAATGGCCTGAAGTTGCTCCAGGGGAGATACGGATTGAATATTGAGATTTTCTTTACTGAAAGAGTTGTCAAACACTGGAACAGGCTGCCTGGGAAGTGATGGGATCCCTGTCCCTGGAATGTTGAAAAAAACTTGCAGATGTGGTACTTAGGGACGTGATTTAGTAGTAGATTTGGCAGTGATGGGTTAAGGCTTGGACTTGATGATCTTGGAAGCCTTTTCCAACCTTAGTGGTTCCATCATTGTATGAATTTATCAGAAGACATCTATGGCTCCAGATGCAGTGGTACCCAACAGACAGGATTTTGGTTTAGAACAGAACTGGGAACAAAGGCACAGCCCCTGATCCTGCTGTGCTTTGATTTCCCCAGCTATTAAATAATATCTGTTCTCTTTGCTTTGAAACCTCTGTCAACACTTGATGGATGTCAGGTGTTTCAGGAGTGATGACTTGAAACCTGAATAATTTTTTCTTCTAGATAAATCTTTCTCCCTCTGTTGATTACCTGTGGAGCCAAAAGAGATGAAATTTTCCATTTGGACTAGAGATTTGCCTAGTACTAAGTCCCTGACTGGGGTTCTGGGTTATAAAGTGAATATTGTTATAATAATTGTGATAAAATAATTATTATAACATGATACTTCATTCTGCATGTAAGGTAAGTGAATACACCTTCCCATTTGTTGTTATCATTGTTTACTAATTATTCCTGTAGCCAAAGATGTTTATTGCTCCATGGAACTACAGGAGAAGGGGCTTAGGCTGAAACTGCCTCTCGCTCATAATCACTTTCATCCACTAAAAAGGAGGGAAAATAGCCAAGATTCTCTGCTCAAAGGATTGTTTGGTTTTGATTTTGCTGTTGCTTTTGTTGATCACTTTATAAAAAGTCTTTAGGGCAAATATAAAATGTTCTCACCTACACCCTGATACCTGGAAATCAGTATAACCTGGTCAATGTCTCCAAGCTTTTTCAGGAGTTGATCCTTTTCTTTGCAAGGTATGAGCTGTTGCCAAATTTTAAGCATGTGAGTAGTAATGCCAGACACAGTGGCCTTCATCTGCCCTTGGAGCAAAGTGTACCCTTTCAAGGATTTTTTTTAGAATGGGTTGCTCTTTATTTCTAAATAGTCAGAAAATTTGAATTCTATTGTTCATCTGCAATTCTCATAAAGCTTTCTAAAAGCAACAAAAAAACCCCAATATCCACATGAAAACATACTCAATTACACACCAGAGAAGCAGAAAAACAAACAATCTTTAAACCACTGCAAGTTGTAAAAACACACACTCCCTTCTTTAAGAGGTGCCAAAGTACCTTTCAAGTGACCATCAGCATTTAGAGCTGAAAGCTTCCTAGGCTTGAGGCGTTTATACACAGACTTCCCCTGACTTAAAAAGTCTGGCACTTTCTTTTTTAAGTAATAATTAAATTAATATTCTAAATCTTGAAGTGGCATGTTATATTGCAGGACAAGCAGGTCAGCGTTGCAGGGAAATGAGAGCACGCTGTTGCGAGCATCACTTTCCTGCTCTTCCTTGTGCCATTCACTCATTTAAATCACAGAGCTCAGCAGACCGCAAAACAATTTACAAAGGAATTGCAATAAATTACACTCATCCCTGTTTTCACAGAGAAGGAAACTGAGGCAGGGAGAAGTGAAGAAACTTGGCAAGTTTCTGCAGCGGGGCTGTTGCAGAGGCAGGCAGGATCCAGATCCTTGGGCTCGTTGTGGATGTCAGGCTCTGTTGTGTAACCTTACGTGCAAAATGTGTATTCTCTAATTGCTACAGACTAAATCCTAAGGAAATAATGAAATGCAGTAATCCAAACTAATTGTACGCCTTAGTTGTTTAAGCAATGCAGGAGGTTTGAATACCATGCCCACTAAACCATATGAAAAATACATCTGAAAATAAGAAAAAATGTGGGGTTTTTAAACATTTTCTAGATCTTGGATCAATGTGACTCACAAGTCACAAAGGGGGACTGGGCTGTCTTTTTATTTCTCTGATCCCAAGGTTTAATACAACCCTGGGACCCTCATTTTCTGAGGAGAACCATGAGGTTCTCATTGCCATCAGGCTCCAAGGCTTCTGTTGCTTTCAGCAGCACACTAGTGATAAAATTTCTGGTTTGAAAAGCCAATCCAAATCTCTAGTCCTCAACCAAATAAATCTTATGACAGTGTAATAAAATATCCACAACCCTCATCTCCAGGATCTGTCTTTATTCTGTCCCTACCCTTCAAGGAGGTGAATTCTGCTCTAGCTTGCACAGATGTATTTTGTGGTGTAGAGATGTACTTAGAGGGAGGTTCATTTTTTCATGCCATGGTGAATTTGGCCTTTAGGTAGCAAATTCTTCCTTCTGTTACTCCACTGCAAGCTCTTGCACTTTTTCTGGGGCAGGGAATGTCTTTATGTTCAGAGCATGTGAAGGGCTGGGTGTACTGCGGTTCTGGGCCACAGTTTGGGGCTCCTAGGCACTACCACATGCTGCATAATTAATATTAGTAATGAATAATAATAATAATAATAACAGCTATAATAATAATGATGTCTGAATAGGAGGGAACCCCATAACCTTACCCTTGGGTGTCTGAGTAGGAAACACAAGCCAAGGCAATTCAAGAGAGACACCAACAACAGGGTTACAGCAGCCCTGGCAGCTGCTGGCTTTCCTAATAAGCATTATAAATGTGGCTGGGAGAGAGAGGCAGTGCACAGCAATTTCACATTACTAGGCTCCACGTACAGGGCAGTGTACCATCACCGATGGAGTCATTTCAGTCTCGACTGGAAAACCAGGGGGAATTACTGCTCTGGAACACTTTTCATTGAAGGGAGAGCAGCCCCAGGAGCAAGCTCTGAGAGCAGCACTGGGGTGTAAAATGAATTGCAAACAACCCTTGCTTTTATGTCTTCCATACAAATGCTTGAGTGATGAGACTCAGGCTATTACAGAAGGTTTCTCTGTGGTCCCAGCTAGTTGGTTATCACAGGGATGATTAACAGCTCTACCTGTCACCTCTTTATTCCAATGAATGGGGCCCACTTTTGTTCTGGCAGAATCCCACTGATCCTTAATTTGTTGCAGGATGCATCCTGAGGAGGTGCTGAGCATCCCCACCTTCCAGTGATGACAGCACTTCTCTGAAATCAGCATCCCCTTGAGAAACAACAACAAATGATGACTGGAATTTGCATTTTTTGCTCCACTGTTAGTGTTTCTATTCTGCCTTCATATCTAGTGGTTCCAGAAGGCTCTTTGATATCTGGAGAGAGAAAGAACCTAATCTTTATGTCACTCTTTCAGGACGGTGTTCCTGGTGCAGAAAAGGTTTTTGATATCAGAACCTTTCCTTCCACAAGCCAAGCCCAGCATAACATCAGCAGCTTAGCGCATATTTAGGTCCTCTGCTACACAAGAGCAAACTGAAGCTTTGCACTGAGAAAGAAAAAAGGATTTGGCTTATGTCTCAGTGCCAATGAGTCTCATGGCTTCCATTTAACCTGGCATTTATTGCCTCTCTCAGGAAGACCCTTGAAAAGTGTCAGCAAAACAATTGTTGGCGTAAGCAAATGTTGTCTGGATAAAAGGCTTCAGCAAGCCAAGCCAAATCCTGCCCACTTCCAGTTTACTGTAAAGCCAAAGAAACTCTCTTGATTTTTCGGGCATTATTGGGAAAGCAAAGCCCAGCTCTACAGGGTCCTTCCCAGTCATTCCTGGAAGGGTCAGCCTCTGCTCTGAAATCCACCACACCCTTGCTCTTGCCAGCAACCAGCTCCTAGGTCACAGCCATTAACCTACTGCCAGTGCATTTCAATCAGTTTTTATGCCCCTTCTCCTCTCTCATGGAAGGCTTTTCCTGAACTTCACTCCTCTGATGTTTAGAAATCATCAAATTTCCAGCCCTTATGGCTAGTTTGTTCTTGTGCCAACATTGTCCTTTTGCTTAAATACTTCATTTCCCTCCATGGCGCTTGCCTACCTTCCCCTCCCTAAGATGTATTTATAGACAGCAATCATATTCACTGCTAACCAGTGCCTGCTCAGCACCTTCCAGTACAGGTCCCTGGCATATGTCTTATAGACACAGCTTAAAGTGCTTCCTCTGTGTGAACGCAAATAGAGTTCCCACCCTGTTCCAAGCACGGTGCTTGCACACGCTGGATCTGGTCCAAACGGCCTCAGGATTGCCTATATACTTAATTTAAATGGCAACAAAAATAAATCTCAACCCAAGCTGTCTCATGGGACGGGCTCTTTGCAAACAATGGAGATCGTGCCCTTCTCTCCGTTCCCTCTGCCTGAGAAAAAAAGGGCAACTCTAAGTTGCCGAGGCTGAATTCCCTTCCCGCCTCGCTGGTGCTCTCCCCCTGCCCTGCTCCCGGGGTCTCACTGGGGAGGGAAGCCCCTGCAGTGGTGCTGATAGGACTGGAGTTGTCTGGCTGCCAGGGTGAATCAGAACAGCTCTGTCTCTAACATCCCACCGCCTGTTAATTAATGCATTAATGAATTGCCTTCTAATTCCTATAATCATCCTTATTTTTGGGGGTGAGCAGGCTTTCAAGGTTGCACAGCTTGCCCAAGGCCACATAAGAAATTAGTGGCAGAGCCAAGAAAGAAACCTGGGTGCCCTGACTCCTGGGCTGGGCCAAATTGCTCTCCTTTTGGTAAAACATCCTACGCACCATTTCCTTTGCTCCGGCAAATGCGCTCAGTGCGACGAAGCACCTTTTTTTTTTTTTTTTTGCCTTACAGCAAGACTGCAGCAAAGCGTGTAACAAACTGAGATTTGAAGCTGCCTTCAGCAGTTCCTAATCTCTGCAAACGTTATACTCTTTGTGGTAAGGAGCTTGGGAAGCTCTCCCTGCCTCCTTTGTGAAGGCAGATACGTGGAACTGGCAGGGTATTGTTTTCACTTCTGAGTCAAGCTCGCCTTCTGTGCGCAGATAAAACTTCCTTCAAAGTCAAGAAGAGTTTTGCTGAAGTACATTAGCCCAATTTGTTTTTTAACTTCTGTGTTACTTCACTGACATAAACAAGTACAAACTAGTGCTAATGTTATAGGCAGCCAGTACAGCTATTACAGGGGAAACTGGTTTGTGATTTGTTAGTGCACTGATGCAGAAACTGTCCAGTTCTGATGATCAAATATATGTTTTTCTGTAATTAATTTTATTTTTTACTTGATCACAGTAGTGCTTGTTTTTGCACATCTAAGTTAAAAATAACTTCCCTAAATTCATGTGTGAACATGAATGGGATTATCTTCAGTATGTTTGATAGTATCATTATTATTTTTTGTTATTTCACTATCATTATTATTCAGCGTTCATTGCAGAGATAATATTTCAAGATAAATTAGGCAGAATTTATATTGACCAAATCCAACCTAGACCTGCTTCATCACCTTTAAAGTGACTGATCTTGAGATGCTTTCATGGGCTTTGTATATAAAGTGGCATTTACCTTCTTTTCAGTTTCTCGTGTTGTTACTTACCAGGGCAGCCCATCAAACAAGAATCTAACAAACAGAAATATGCATGCAATGTATTATATGGATTCATTCTTCCGACACACTAATACCTCCTGTGAGAGGTGAAGGACTCTCAATCTACATGTGTGGTTATGGTTTTGGGTGGGAAATTTTCACCAGAAAAAGAACCTTTTTGGAAAGAACCTGCATATTTTAGTACTTTTTTATTTCTTTGAAAACATGAAAAAAATCTGAAGTGGCACCAGCATTGCTGAGGGTCTTGATTGTTTTCTGCTTATGACTAAAATTGAAGGTGGTCTCAATCTTGCATTAAAGTTTCTATAATACACCAAAATTCAAATGTTTTCTTCTCTGTACTTCAGAAGTGGGACTTTGAATGTCTTGTATTCAAGGTAAAAACCAGAACTGTAAAGTCCCACCTCCCAAATGCAGAGACTTTAATCACTCCAAGATCTGCTCAGCTGGCAGCTTCTTGCCCACGAGAGGACCAGGCTGGTGTGATAGGTTGAAAAGTGCTGCTCTCACTGCTTGCACTCCTGCATGAGAGACGATGCAGGAGGGCTGCTGGGATTTGTGGAGAAGAGTCCGTGGAAGTCCTAAGGAAAGAGATCAGAGGAGGAGGCAGAAGGGAGGCTCCTGCCTGGTGGTGTGAAGATTGCTGATTCAGGGCTGCAGCCCTTGCAGGAGTTAGTGTGCTCTGCAGTGCGAAGGGAGCCAAGCCACTTATGCAATATTAATATTAATAACTGCTTTGCACTTCTATAGTGCCTTTCATCCGAGGATTTCAAAGCGCTTTACAAACATTAATTAATTAAGGCCCATAACACCCTGTGAGGTAATGCAAGTAGATATTACAGCTCATGCAGAGGCCAGAATTGCCAGCATTACAGGTATAATCCTCTAGCAAGAGTTAACTTATTCTTGAGCAAGCTTTCTTACTTATAGGCATAAACAGGCTTCCCTTTAACACCGAGCGTGTCTTTTTTTTTCCCTTCTTCCCCTTGATCCATCAGTCTTCACACAAGCAAAACTCCCACTATGAGGCAGCCAAATGAGGTGAATGAGCAGTACTTCCATCTCCCAGCTCACTGCTTCCTCTTTGATCATCTGATAAAATTGTAGGATATTGAGAGGCTGCAGAGTTGTGTCACATATTAGTGTCCTGCTTCTGTGGGGTTTCCCTGTTCTAAATATACTTTGCACCAGGGAGATTAAAAAAGGAAGTGAACTAAAATATGTTTTATGGCACCTGCTTATCAGATGACCTCCCAACAACCTGCAGACATTAGCTAATGTAGCCCTCATTGCAGCTGGTCATAAATGCCATTAGTGCCATCTTAGCCAGGGATTTTTTAACCATTCCCAGCTCCTGTATTTTAGGACTGAGTTTGGGGCTGGTGAGGAAAAGGTGACCTCTTAAATCTTCTGCCCTGTTAATTGCAGGCCCTCATTTAACTCTGGTCTTGCACTTTGCCAACTCAACATTTGTACCCATCTCCTCTTCAGCCTGCCTTTTCGTCTGTGGGAAAGTGTGGGGTGTTTTCCATCCATTCCTGTTCACTCCAAGTGGGACTAGAATAGGATCAAGCTGAGTGAGGTACATCACAGACAGCTCTGAGTGCACCTACAAAAGAGTTCCTGTCCCAAAATCCAGTGTTGAGACCTGGGTTGACATCTCTGGCCATGCTGAGTCATGTCATGCATTTAAATATGCTGGCACATGTCCCTCAGTCCATCCTTGCAGGAGCAGACCTGTCCAAGAGGAAGCCAGGAGGCTGGAAAAGCCATATTTGTGCTCTTATATTCCAGTGCTCACAGGAACTCCACAGTCTGCACCACACAGGAGATGGCTGTTTATTTTATTTGCCACAAAATACCTTTTTTTTTTTTCTGCCATTAGCCCCTCTCCCATCATCTCCTCTCTCCCTTTTAGATTTGATGGACCTGATCCCTCCAGCTCCAAGCTCTACACCCAAGAGAAGCATCATGTCCATCCCACCTGACCATTTTGGTAACCATTCACTGCATCTGGAGAGGCACAAAGGGTTCTTTGGGGGGAATTAGTCCAGAGCACAGCTTCTCCAGGATTTGCCCATTCAACTGCATTCTGAAACTGCACAGACATTAGCTAATTAATGTGGTGAGTTCACTAAACCAATTAATTGCATTTCTTTCTGTGAGTGGGCTGGGCCTATCAGTCATCTTCGTAGAGTGCCGTTTAGGGCGTTAAAAATATTCTCTTCATCAAATTAAACTTTATTAAATAATAACTCCTTCCAAACTCTGGGCTAGGAATGAACAACGTCACTCTAACCACAAGAGCTGTTTATTGCGCATAAACTTCTTTTACTGCCCTGCCAGCTGTGATAAAACCAATTCAGATGCATATTCTCAGTACAGTAAGCACTTTCTCCCCTTTCATAGTCTTGCATTAACCCAAAGACTCCATCCTTTTGTGCAGAACTCCCACTGAAATCAATGGGAATTTTGTGTGTGCAAAGAATGCAAGGTTGGGAAGTTATACATCCTCATGTTGGCCAGCAAAGTCATTGTGCTTGCCACAAGGGACTTTTTGGCAGTCAAGAGAGTATTTTGCATTTTTCAAAGACAAGCAGAACTGAAGAAACACTTAAAGGCAAGGGGAGAAAAATTTGTATTTTAGTTTTGATTCTCCTTAATTCTAAAGACAGCCTGAAAATACCTCTTTTTAATTTAAAAGAATTTTAAGACTTGTCTTTTAATAAAACCCTTTTTTAATTTTAGGAAATATCTTCCTTCATTTTATGCAACTTCACAGAACTCACAGGTTTATCTGTTAGAAGACAACTTTAGCAAGAATTTTTTTCCCCACAAAATTTGTTAGACAGCAAAGTTAAAAGGTGCTAGAATAATATTAATAATACTAATAATAATGACAATTGTTTCTCAAACAATTCAACAAAATTATTTTGATTTTAGGTTTTAATATCTAAATTTCTGCTTTATAAGTCTAATTTAAAATAACGGTTTGAGGAATTTTTTTTTTGTGAAAGTTACCCCAGAAAATTTCTATTTTAAGATATGTTGAGTACCTTGCAGTGAACAGCAGGTCTAATTCTTAGCACTCAAAAAATCATCACATATTTGTAATTTCTCTGCTGTAATTTCATTCTTGAAGATCTACTTGATATTGATTTATGGCTCCTTAGGATCTAGTAAAAGCAGCATTTCCAAAGCTTTAGTAAAAAAAAAGGACACAACTATACAAGTGCCACTGTCTAAATGTCCTAGACCTTCAGTCCCCACTCGGCGACCAGCCCTGTTTTGTGATCTTAAGCTGTGGGTACCCCATGACTGGAAGTGTTCAAGCCCAGCTTGTACAGGACTCTGAGCAACCTGGTCTAGTGGAAGGTGTTCCTGCCCATGGCAGGGGGTTGGAATTAGATTATTTTTGAGATCCCTTCCAACGCAAACCATTCTATGATTCCGTGGTTCTGCAGTTTTATGATTCTGCATCCTCTGGTGCTCATGAGGTCCAAGAACAGGTCTCAGTGGCCCTGGCAGGATGTCACCCCACATGGGGCTAAGCAGGGAGGGACAGGTAGCATTCTCTCTAGGTGAGGAACCCCTTTGCCTAGTTCATGGGTAGGTCCTGCAACTACTTGGCAGCTGTCTAACACTGTGCTCAACTCCATATACACTCACCCATTTAAAAACCCAATTTTTGATTGCTTATAGCCTTTGGAGGAACTTAAGGGAAGAAATTTGTTGGAAAATTTTGTCTTCCCATTCTCCCACTGCTTTGTTTTCCATGTCACACTCCACATTTCTGCAGGAAGGTTTAAAGCTGCTCAGAGACTCAGTTTTTTTGGCTGATCTGTGTTCCGCCAGAAGTGTTTGACCTCCACAAGGAGAGCTGAGTAGCCAGACTCTGGGTTTTGTATTTCTTTTGCCATCCCAAGCTCCTACAATGCAGTCATTAAAGCACCTAGCTTGTCCATACTTTAGTCTTCTCATTAGGTCTAGGTTTTAGTTTTGTGTCTCTTTCAGAAATATCAGCCTTAGATGGAAAAATCTGTCTTGCTACATCTAGGATGTTTATGAAACTTGATAGAAGATCCTGCTTCACAGCTTCTTCAACTCATCATTTATTAAATAAATTAGGGCAAGTTATATGAAACATGCTAAGATTAAATTGGAGACTCTTGGAAGAACTCCAGTCAATTAGAATGGTAGTTAAAAATAAATTCATATCTAAAAGAGAAAGAAACCTGAAAGACCACAGCAGGCCACAAAACATTGTAAGAATTTGAAATTAAGCCAATATTAATCTCCCATCAATAAATACCATATCTTTCACTGCTTATGGTAATTGCCCCAGAGATTCCCCTTAAAGTGGTTCTTGAGCACTTAGAGGGCCTGTTGATAGCATCTTATCAAGTCTCAAAGCAATGGTGTGAAAGCATAAATAGGAATCTCGGCCTAGGCTGAGAAAAAATGTGGTCTTTAAAATGTGCTGATTTGACAACAGGTTGCTGTTTGCCACAGACATTGGTTTTTATCTGCTTAGTGGATAATTCAACCAGAGGGGTCTCTGCAGCATCTCTCTGGCATTGCTGCTCAGCTTGACATGAGGTGGATTTTCCAGTGAAAGTAAATACTGAAGTAAAATAGGTCCAAACTCCAATTCCTTCTTCACATGAACTTTTTCTGGAATTGTGGCCTGAATCCTTTGGGATGGCGTGTGACTTTTCATGGGTTCCTGCCTGAGGGCTGCTGCTTTCTTCAGCCTGAAAAATGGCAGGAAGGAGCTCATGCTACCGTGAAAATGTTGTCGTATAAATGCTTGTCACACCAAAGGGAAGTGGACTTGGTAGTTTTGTTTTTTTTTCTTTCGGAAAGTGTTTTGAGTCAGAGCTAACATCCATGAAAACTGGTTGCTGGCCTTAATTGCCTCTTGGGAAGTAGGCACAATGTCACATTTGTTGTGTGCAAAATGGCATTCTCAATTTCCATTCATTACCCAGAGCCCATCAACTTTCATGTATTTTAAGAATTATCCAGCTGAATCTCTCTTTTTTTTTTTTTTTTTTTTTTTTTTTTTGCAGCCAGGCCCTGTAAATTTCTCAGGCCAGCTCCTGCAGAAAATGCCTAAGTGGCCATGAGTGTGGAGGGCACTGTTTGGATCCAGAAAGTTGCATATTTTCATAACAGAAGAAACACTTTGCATGCATATTTTGCCAATTCCTAGATGACCATGGCTGTTTTTTTACTGTGCAGCTCACAAGATGCTCAAAGTGCCCATGAATGATATGTGGCAGAAGGGATTTGCCAAATACAAAAAGATTTCTGGGATTCTGTTCAAGTAGTCCCATAGAAAGTCAGGCAGCAGAAGAGAGGCACAAAGGGATTTTCAGGCAACATCCTTCAGCTGGATATACTGAGCATGATCTTGTGATTATTTCATGTATATGTGTTACTCTTCCTGATGACCACACACAGAATTTGATGTCCTTGTGTTTTCTCACCAGTGAATGTTATATTTTGCTTATTATTTAGATTTCCTTAGGCTTAAATAGCATTTTCTAGATTTTACAGAAATGTTCCAGAATTTATCCCTTCCAAGGTGGCATGTGCTGTTTGAAATTAAACTAAAAGACATCTCTTTGATGTTACTTTTCATTCTAAACTTAGCCATCGTATGCCAAAGCCCCACTTTTGATTGAACATAGCTTTCTTCGTTTTTGTAAGTTTTTTTTTTTTTAAAGTAAAGATCTCATTAAAAATTAAATTTTCATTCCCCTCTAATGTATCAGCAAGATTACAGAACTCTGATTTACTGTTAGGATCGGAAATTAACTTCAAAAGACAAGAAATGGAAAGTGGTGGCTTATTCTCCCATGGCATATTACAGCAGTGAGAGAGAGAGTGATAGAGTGATATCAGAAATGTATTTTTCTCTCAAATGAAGAAAACTATATAAATTCATTTCACACCTGCATATTTACTTGCATTTCAGGACACTTTTCTACCCTAAGTAAACATCTGGGATAAGTCACAAGCTGATATTATTATTGTAAAATATGCTGGCAGATAAGAAGTTTCACTTTTCTGATGCATCCACTGCCAGACATTATGCCTTATATATTTTTAAGCTAAATTAGGCAAAGTATTGAGTGTTCTGGCTTGCATCCAGCTGCACATTTAAACCCATTCTTGACAGCAAGCAACAGTGGTCCCACAGAACCTGGTTATATGCCATAGAGGAACTATGCATTGAATTGCCCAACTGGGTCTGAGCCAGGGTGCAGAATATTTTGAGGATCCAGGCCATCCCACAGTCACCTCTATGGTTTCTGAGTATCTGCCTTAAGTCATTCAGTTTTTTGAAATGGCATCTCTGTTGTGGTATGTTATCCCTCCTTCCTCCATAAAAACCTTTATTGAAGTTTCAGCTCTGTCCTTAAGGCCTGATCCAGACCAGGATAGGAGGCACTGCATTCCCAGCTGTTTTTGAAGCTGGCTGAAGTCATCCACAGGGGTTCAGGTATATTGCTGGAAGAGGTCCTCTGCTTACCCTGCTGGTTTTTAGCTCTGTGGACTTTTTTGAAGGGTAGACCTGGTGAAGAAAGCTCACAATCCTGAGAGATTCACCGCCAGAGGAGGTTTTGTCACTTTCAGAAGCTGAGCACACAGGGGTGTTTAGTGATTATCCCAAATGGGACAACTCATAGCAGTACCTGTGCCCAGACCCCAGACTCAGTGTTAAGGCCTCATGCCTTAACATTAGTACGTGAAATGCATTTAATACTTTAGAAAAATACTTCCAAAGCCCTACACTGAGCAGTAAATTGTCAAGTAAGAAAACACCAAGTGCAAGTGCCCAAACCAGGGCTGCAGGGAAATACGGCTGGGACAAATAGGTCCCAGGCTTCATCTGAGCAGGTCTTCAAAGGACTAAGCAAAGTCAGCTTTGCTTTGCTCCCTTCAAAAAACACAGCCACCAAAGGAAAAGGAGGAGCCTCTCACCATTTATGTTGTAGTTCACTGGTTAAAACCACTTGCCCAAGAAAAGCAAGACAAGTTTTGGGTTTGCCTCTGCCTGGGAGGTTCAAACCTACATTTCCCAATTGCCATGGGAGTACCCCAACCACAAGACTGCAGGTGACGCTGGGTGGAGAAAGCATTTCTGCATTCCTTGGTCAAGCTGTGGGACTGTGCAGGAAAGATGAAGAGATTCCCACAATCCTTTGTGAGGAGAAAGAGGTGCTGGGCTTCTGGGACATTTCCCCTTTTGTGTTAGCCTGATATCTGTTTATCTAGACACAGTCTGAGATTTGGATTTGGGAAAGGGGAGTCAATTTCATGAGTGAGTCAGAGTCATTTAATGAATCAAGTATTTCTCCTGGAGATTATACCCTCTACATCCTTCAAATCCCAGTCCATAGCACTGTAATGCAGAATACTCATGCAGAAGAAAAAAAAAAAGGGGAAACTGAAATTTAAGATAGTCCTCTTTTTAAACCCTAGGACATGAGCACATGTTCTGCTTGAAAGTCACCTTGGGGTATCATGACTCCTTCATTGCTTTCTCTCTACTCATCAACATAATTTGAAGGAGGAAATAAATACTTTCTCCTTCCCATGCCCTGGATCTCACCCTCACCCAATAACTCAGAGTTTAGGATGGTTTCATGGGAAATGGGAACTCTGAACCCCTGGGGCTGAGGAGGGCCCAGGCCCCACTGTCCCGGTTCCTGCTTTAATCCTGGGGTTATTACAGGAGCAGAGGGCACTGCCACTGCTGCCTCCTCCCCTGCCAGCTGCATTTAAAAGAAGAAAGCAACTACGACTGCATTCTTGAAGGGTGTGATCTTGTGGGTGAGAGGTAGGTGTGTTCCCAGAATTTCTCCAGGATTGGCTCCCTCAGGGGACTCTGGTGCCACCTTGCCTTGCCATGCTGGATCAGAGTGGGGCTGCACAAGCCAAGCCAGGCCACGATGAACTGCGCAACCTCCAGGGTGAGATGGCAGAAAGGAGGGGCTTGGGGATTGTGATTTTTTTGGATGTTGAAATTTCCCCAAGTCTATTCTGTCAGATGTCATCAGCAAACACTGAGGTCCTTTAGGAAGGGCAGTATCCATGGAGGCCTTTAATGGACACCCAGAATTCCCCTTCCAGGATATGCTCTTCTCTTCACTAACCATAAAGAGAAGCTACAGAGGTGCTTTAATGCAGGGTCCTGATCACTTAAAATTACATGTGGGCTTCAGCATAATAACTTTACTCTGAAAAGTCTAGATTTAGATTAAATGTAAAAAGGAAATTTTTGTGAGTGGTGAGACACTGGAACAGCTTGCCAAGAGAAGTTGTGGACGCCCCATCCCTGGAAGTGTTCTAGACCATGTTGGATGGGTCTTGAGCAACCAGGCTTAGTGGAAAGTGTTCCTGCCCATGGCAGGGATGTTGAAAGTGGATGATCTTTGAGGTCCCTTCCAGCCCAAACTATTCTATATGCTTGGACTTAAGTACATGGGTTTAAGCATTGGGCTTAGGTGTGTGCTTAAGTGATGTGCCTCAGGTAGGTTAAAGGCAGGTCACTGGGAGCTGCCTCTTGGTGTACTGGCTATTACTTTTAATTGTTTTCTTCTGTTACTCCCTGTGAAAGAAAAACAGTTCAGTAAAAATGGTTCCCTGTGTGTGCTAAAGCAACATGGGACATTAATCTGGAAAGCAGGGCCATGTCTCCACTGAGATCATACGGGATCCTTTTTGTCTCACCTAACGCGATTTCCCAGTTTACAAGATGGAAATAGCTTTCCTGTGACTGAAGGCGTCTTTCACACACTGTTTCTTTAAATTATCATTTGCAATCCCTCAAAGAGAAAGAGGCAAAGGAAACTGGGTGGGAATTAGTTGCTCCTTCACGTACATTGCACTAGTTACTGTGTGGGAGGATCATTATTTCTAATGATGATGGATGGTTCCTATATGAAAGGGTTTTTTGCCTGTGTTGTTCCCCAAGTTGGAGCAAGAAAGGGTTACTATTTTAATGAGAGAAGTTGAAATACAATTTATTGAGAGGGATGAAAAAGAAAAACCATAAAAGCTGAATCAAAACAAATGGAATGCTTTACCTGATCACTTTTATGGCGTTGCTGCTTTCATAAGGTGTACACACACATACACACATAGTCTGCCACTGAGCTCTGACTTCAGCTCTTCTGTGCAACCTCTTTTTTCCCTCGTATCTTCAGAAGACAGTTTTCTCCAAATAAATATTTCCGATGCCCTTTTTTACTCAAAACACAAAGAGGGGAAAATGTGACTACAGAAAGCTTATATGCTGATAATTTGCTCTTTTTTAGCAGCCCCCGACAGAGCCGTCTCCATTGCGTAACGCCAGAAACCCGACACCTTATCACACCGATGTGCCACTATTACTCGGAGCCCTGAAGGTGCTACCCAAAACAATGGCAAAAAAAAAAAAAAATCTGCTAAACAGGGACCCTCATACAAACACAGCATAAAAACATCGATTTATTCCAATCCATACTCATCTGATTAAACTGAGGAGTTGTCATGAAGATAGGTAGATAGATTGATAATATCTTTTTTTTTTTTTTTTTTTTTTTTTTTTTTAATAATTGCAGCCTTCAAACTTAACATATTTTGACAGTGGAGTATATTAAAAGCCATTAAAACAGCTGTTTTGCTGTAGGGAATATTACTTGTGGGTTGAATGCAGAGATATGTGTAGGTATTTATTCAGTAATCAATCATAGAGAGGAAAGACCTCGAATTTCAGCTGGAAGTTTTTATTTTTATCCTTTTCCTTACTACTGGTCTTTAAACCTGCTCTGAGGAAAGCTATACATGCCCGGCTGGTGCTCATCAAAAGCAAGCAATCACAGCTAAATCAGCATGCAAAATGCCACTCAACCTTGGGCCTTTATTAAAATTTGCTGGGACTCAATTTGAGATAGCGATCGTTCTTATTAAAAAGCAAAATGTAAGATAGTTTTTTTATATAAATCTCTGGATGGAATGGAATTGTTAATCAGCATAGGCTGATGTGATTTCTCTGTTGCAAATCCTGCCGAGGGCTCAGAAGTGGCACATTACCATAATTCCTAGGCTAGAGCTGGCAGCTTGAAAAAGACCTGCAAGAATCTTTAAAATGCTTAAGCAAAGCTGTAAGTCACAGCAAACAACACACTCTGGCGATGGTTACCACAGGTTCGTCGTGTTATATAACAAAGTTTCTTCCTTTGGTCTCTTTGCTCTTACCACAATTTGCTGTTTTGTTGAGTAATTGTTTATGTTTTCTCGAGAAAAAGGACAACAAAAAAAATTTCTAAATCTAACCAAAGCTCTGCTATTGCCTCTAAAACCCAACATATTTTTGTACAAACTCCTTTGCTGTTCTATGAATTTGATATATGGCATCACTCGACTAAGTACATATATACATATGTATTTTTACCTTTAAACTAGCACCAATTATTTCAGCATCAGTTTATCACCTTTTTATTCCCTGGGTCCTTTCCTGCTCTTATGCTGGTGCATTTCAGCCCTGAGGTATCTGCAGGACAGCAGTAAACATATCTCCATGACTATTTCATAAATTACTTTTAAAATATTGTTGAGCTATTTGTTATCCCATGCACTAATACAATTGAGCTACTATTATAATTAATAAGGAACACTAAGTAATGCAAATGACAATTATTTTGTATAATTGAAAATATGATGCCAATCACTGCAGATAGAAAACTCCACAGCTAAACTCTGCATGACCAGTATGATTATGTTTTTTCTTTTATATTACTACAACATTCAAAGTCTGCTGTTGTGCCTACATTAGACACTGCACAAATGTACAACAAAGAACAGTTTTTCCACATTTGTTTTATTCCATCTGCAAATATAAAGAACAAGGGATAATAACCAGTAAAGCATGGTCCATACAAATGTCATAGTAGCTCAGTGGCAACATATTCTGGAGGCTATGGCATCAATAAGAAATATTTTTATTGACTGGTGTTTTGGCTCAGGATCCAAGGCTGGCAGTTTGCTGCTTTCTTCTGGTCTTTAATCAGGAATACAAAAGGGAGAAGAAAACAAAGAGTCTTTTAATGAGGTACTTCTACTTTGATATTGCTGGTCCAAATCTTGCCCACGCCAGTAATGGACAAAAGTAAATTTGTTTTGTTTTGTTTTGTCTGGGGTATGGGAAGTAAAGATGTTGCTCATGGTCCAGTTTTCATGGGAGATGTGTCCACCAAAGAAAAGTATCTCCTTCCAGGACTTTGTTGAGGTATTCTGTGTTAAGACACTGAAAACTCATTGTACAAAGGGTGAGCTACCTGTTGACCTACGGGACAGCCTTTGCAAACTGATGCATATGGAAGGAGAAAACTTGTTCTGATGTTCATTCTTCTGAACCTGCCTTGAAGATTGTGAGAACAAATCGGTCATAGATTGCTGCCTGATAGTCATGAGCAAATTTTAATTCCAGCATGCAGGCACTCCCTTTGGAAGGGAAATACAGGCTCAATTGCACATGGAGAGACAGAATTGCAACCTTGCAAAAATCAGAGACTTTGTTTCGAGAGCCAAACAAAATTGAATATGTTCCCCCCACACATACATACACTATCATCAAATATTATCAATTTAATTGCTCGGCTTCTGCAGCTGTGAGCACAATATATCAGCTTGACGGGAATGGAATTCGTAATTCTGTAAGACACGTTCGAAAGTAAAATATTGAGCTAAATTTTCAGCTAATGAGAATCAGCATAGTTCCACTAACCTCAGATAAGCTACTGAGCAAGCAGGAATTGTTCGAGTTCCTCTGACTTAGTTGGAATGCCTTCACTCGATTCAGCAGAGGAATATAAATTTACTCCAAGAATTTTTGTTTCTGCACCTTTTTGGGGATCTGATATATCCAGTGCTCGGAACGAGCCAGCACGATCTGATACACCCCAGCAGATCTTCTCCAAACATCAGCGGCTCTGGCGGGGAGCTGTGCTGGCAAACTCGCTGTCACGGGATGCTGTCGATGCTTAAAATCTACACAGCTTAGGGGGGCCACAGGAGAAGTTAATGGAAGAGAAACCTATTTAAAGTTGTTAAATATAAGGACATGATCTCTGGCTCAGAAACTCTCGATCTGCAAATTTCTGGCATATTTGGGATGTACCATCATGTGCCTGCACTTTTCTTATTCTCTGTGCGTGTTCGCTTTTGGCCTTTATTAAAACAGGATCCTAATTTGAGAGGACCTTTGCTCTGGACAAATATTGCTGATTTTAAGTTCCCAAAAAATGGATTATGGACTAGAACTTTTTTCTTCCTTGTCAGGGATTTTGCTTTCTTGTCCCTCACTCTTACACAGTTTCCCCATTGTTTTGAGCATTTAAATTAAAAAGGAGATATTTAAGACAATAACTAGAAGAATACAAACTTCACATACCCATTTTTAGCTATTCTAGGAAGAAGATGAGAATGGCAATATTCACCCTCTGTAAATTTCCCACTCCATACCATCCTACCAGCTCACAGAATTTAATAATGACAATTTGATGAATTAGGTAGAACATTTGTCTTCTATGCTTTAGTCAAATTATTATCTCTGAAGATGAAGTCTCAGTTGTCTATAACTGATATAGATATGCACACATAGATATATTTACATATATAGGTATACATATATACTTATATGTATTTATATTACTAGAAAAATGAATTATTTTATCTCAGATGCAGCAATTTGTGCCTGCACAAAGGAGATGAAAATAATAACACCTTTCCCTTGTTTTCCTGGGCTATTATTGGTTTATTTAGGTGCAAAGCTATGAAGAATTGGGCCTTTTGCATTTAATTCTGTGTGTTTCCCAACTATTGCCATGTGACCTATTTGAATGAAAGTTTAGCATTCTTGAAGGGTTATGTAAATGTATATGTTAGTGAATAAACAGATGGTTTTTAATGAAAAACATCTTTTCATGAGCTGTGTCACACTGATTTGATTCTTTATTTATAGTATCAGATCTTTGATGTAATGGAAAAATGAGTAGAGCTGAGTTTAAAAAGCCCAGGTTCAAGTGGACATCCTTTAGGAGGGTAGGAAAATTAACATTGCATCAACTAGTGGTAGGTCCACTAGCACAGCCGATTTTTTATTGCTAGTGCTTGAGAACAAAAAAATGCGGATTCTGATCCAAGGATCTCTGGCTGCCCAGAAGATCTGTTTCCCGGGCATCAGAAATGCCCCGGCAGATCGAGGAAAACAGCCTCATTTTTCAATTTGAAACAGCAATCAGATTGGAAGAGACAGAAATTATCTCTCAGGAAAAGAAAAAAAAATAAAGGAAAAAACCCCAAAACAAAACAAAAGCCAAAGGCCTAAAAAAAACCCAACCAAAAAAACTTAAAGAGATATTTTGTTTATTTCCATTCGCATCAAGTCAAAATAGAACAGGAGTTTAGATGCCTGTGCTGCATTTATTTATTTTTTTGAATGACTGGATTTTTTAGAATCAGGTTACGCAGCTGGACTTCACATTGCATTTGCTGCGGCTGCTTCATCAGAAATTCTGGTAGTATTTGTCAGCCTGGAAGTGTCTTGAGGCTGCTTCTGAGAGATACAAGGAGGCAACTGATAAGGAGAGCATCAGAAGGGCAGTTAATTGCCTCCAGTCTCTCGGTGCCGGGGAATATTTAAAATCTATGGGATTAAAGGCAGATTAAAAACTGTGGAAGCAGGAGCCCAATAGCGCTGAAAGATCATAATCAGCAAGGGTAATGGCAGAGCAAAAATGAATGTGGCAAATAAAATGACAGATAGGAAATTCAGATCCGCTTCTAATGCTCGAAGTTCCATCTTGTAAGCACAATTCATCTACGTGTAAATCATTTTTTGGCTTCAAGCTTATCAGCCAATCGGTGAATTAAAAATGCTCTTTCCTTGGAGGATTAAAGAGGTTGATTGAAGTCAGTGTGAAAACTGGCTAATAAGTCTGGAAATGTCAGGAGGGTGCTTCATAGGAACTCAGTGTACTTTTTCTATCAGGGCTATGAAACAGGAAGTTTGAAAAGCTCTGTAGTTCTGTTACTTTGAGAAATGCTTTTGTGTTTTTTTTTTCTTTCTCCCTCCTGTGTGTCAGAGTGTCATGCAGAAATATTTTAATTTGCAAGATGAATGGCGATAGATGTAAATGTTGAAAAATGAGATTGGGTGAATTCACTAAAATATGCAGAGAAGTAAGAGAAATTTTGTTTCAGAAAGCACAATGAATGCATATCATGGCCATGGGAAGTTCTAAGTTCCAGGCTGTGCACTGCTTAGACATGTCCCACTTTGGAGAGGGTGTTTAAATTTTTGCTTCTTTTCCATGCCTAAAAATCTAGCGTAGGTGGCGAGGCCAGGGATTGTGTTTAGGCAGCCTCTTTGCTAAACAGGAGCTTCCAGGGCATCTCCTGACACTGTGCATATACAAAAACATACACTCCCATATGATATGAAGGCTTTCTATCAGTGCTGTTAAAAACTGAACAAGTTTCTCAGAGCTTTACATGCAAGAACTGTACTGTTAGTGTTTCCACAGGCAATATTTCCATCTGCAATGCCCTCACTGGTAAATGCAAATACACTTCCGTGAGTATATTTGGAGATTTGGACAACAGCTGTCTGAAATGATTCCTCATATTAATTTATGGACTAATATTCTTCCTTTGTTTCAGCCCAAAATCACAAAGGGGTTCAAAAACTACCTTGAACAAGAGAATTTTCTGGAGGGAAAGCTGTTTCCTGGGTATACCAGTTTCTCTGCTCCTGGGCTCACATCAGAAAGAAGTCAAGGGACAAGTTCGTGGGAGAACCCACTGATTAATCCTATCTTTCATTAGATCAGGGAGAATTAGCCCTTGGCATTGTTAGATCTGTGAAAGACAGCAAACGAATAAGGATGCAAATGGGGTGAGAAAGCAATTGATCATCAACTTCTCAAGGGCCCAGACTAAAGAATTCTCCATCTCGTTTTCACATCCTGCTCCACACTGGCAACCGGTGTCCTACACAACAGGAATGCAGCCATGTCTTTTCTCACCCACCCTGTGAGCCAGATATGGCTAGTTGGTCCAGTCAGTCAGTGGCCAGTTACTGGGAGATCCATGCTTTGGCAGCAGCTTTTGCTGGGCTCCTACATTTTGCCCCAGGTACATGACCTGTTTCATGGTCCTAGCAGGACCAGGTGTCCCCATGTCCTTTCTCTCTCTCCCATGTGATTCCAGGGAACATCAACCCACACAAAATTTAAAGGGTAAAAAAAAAAAAAAAATTGCTGTAAGGAAACCTTGATTATGATTAGGTTGTAAAAAACACTATGAATGGATTTTTACCTGCTTCTAGTCTCTAACATTGTTCACTACATCCCCTCCTTGTGCTAGAAACACCAAACTGGCGAGCTGGCCCACATTTTCATGCATTGTTTTGTTCACAACCACCACCAAAGAAACAACAAAGATGCCCACAGATTCAAAAATGTTATCTCACAGCTCTCTGCAGCTCCCTGATTCCCGACTCTTTGATACAGGCACCTCCGGCGAGGAGAAGCGATGGAGACACTGGATTCCTCTCCCTGCTGTGAGATGCAGTTCTGTTCTTTTTTGCCCTACGACTGATTTTCATATGAAAGGCTCTAACTAGAGCAACTCTAACCCAGAGCCCACGCTGGCCAGCTGAGAGCACAACCACGAGGCCGCGAGTGGTGGTCTACGTGCGTCTGGGTTCCGGGAGGTTCCTTTGATCTCCCTATGCCCCCCGGAGTGCACTTCTGTGCAGCTTCAAGAAGAAGAGACGGCTGAACATCCTATCTCCCCAATCTCAACCTCATTTTACCCCCGTTGGTTTGGGCCCTCTCTTGGGAGGTGGGAAATGTGGTTTGGATCCCTCCAGGCTGAAGAAAGCACTGAAGCCAGATTTCTCACTTCATGGGCCAGCGATTTTGCTAACTTGTCTCCTGATAAAAAAAAAGGTGTGTGCACCCCTGTCTTGGTCCGTGTTTAAAAAGAGTGAGCAAAGCTCAGCTCTGAGCGCTTCCAGATGTCTCCCCTCGGGAGTGGGCTCGGCCCTCTGGAACCTAAGTGGAGGAAGATATTTTACTTTGCAGACCTGATTCATGTACTTTAGGACGGGTTGGAGTTTGGGCACACCCTTTGTGCTCAGCATTTCCAAATTGGCTTGCTTTCCGTGGCTTCCGATGCACCGCATGGAGTCTCGCCCCAGGGCTGCTCCCTGTTGTGGCAGACTTCCTAGTTTTAAGCCTCCAGGCTTAAGGCTGTAGCAGGACCAGGGAGGAGGTGAAAGGAAAGGCTCCACTCTCTGAGATACCTAACACTCCCTATGCATCAGGCAGGGAGAGCCCAGGAGCCTAATGCTGTGCTTTGGGCTTCTGCGTCAGGGCCAGACACAAAAAAAAAAATAAAAAAATTAGCGTTTAAGTCCTTTGTTTGGATCTGGTGTTTAGGTTTTTAATTTGTGAGAATGCATTGTATACAGTTTCCTCTGACTACTGGGGCTAGATTACTAAAGATATTTAGACTTCTTAAAATGGAGAGAAGAATTTAGAAAGCTTTCCAAAACCTCATGGATGTAGGCACTCATTCCTTGATCTTCAACAATACTGAGATCAGCAGGACTTTAGATACCTCATTACATCTCTGCACTCACTTCTACAAACTCCACTGGGGGCCTGTGTAGAGCTGAAGGCACACAAGTACCTCTTGAATATGATCCTCAGTGTCCCTGGCCACATTTTGTGCATTTTGTACAAAGCCTCAAGTTTACACCTTGCTCAGACAAACTGTGCTTTGTGGCCAAGCCTGTGTTAATTTTTGGGTGTGAACCCTACCACGAGTGACCTGTACAACACCTGATATGACCATGCAGGCATCCTGTAAGGCCTAGGGGTGGCATCTGTCATCTTGGGCTTCTCTTGAACAGTTTTGGATCTGCCATTGATAAGAGTAGACAGGATTTTCTGATACTGTGTTGCTTGGCAGTCTCTGTGCAGTGTGAATGCCCATGGCTGGACTATGGACTTCTTACTGGCAGAAGACCCTTAAAAAGACACGATTTCTTCAATGTTTCAGTAATTTCAGTTTGGAATTGGCCTGTATTATAGCTATGCAGGCAAAACACTGTCTCTGTTCCCCGGGCTGTGGCCAAACAGCTGTTAGACCAGTGCTCGTCCTTGGCTGCTTCTGCATCTGCCAGAACACAGATGCCCACAAAGGCATGAGATTTTTGCTTTCCTCCCTGTCCTGGAATCTCTGCACAGCATCAGGTCACATTTGTTTACAGGGCACTCAAGCCACACAGATAGAACGTGACTGTGGCATTGGAAGTTGAGGGTTGGCGGGCAGGAGGAATCTTGCCGAAATGGTTGAGAGCTGTAAGGAAAAGAAAAACTCAGTGTAACTAGATAATTAGCATGAGGTTGCATTCTTCCTTCAGTGTTTGCAGACACTTCAGTACACCCCTTAAAAAAAGATAATTTGTCTAGCAACATTAGAGACAGTGAAGAGATTGGAGTCCTTCCCTAAATCCTAAATAAATGGAAAAGAAAACATGGAGTTTCTTGTAGCAGTCTTCTCCAGCAGGACACCTGCTGAGTTTTTAATGGTGTATCCCATGAAGGAGACCAAATTAGAAATACTGAGGACTGCCAAGGTGGAGATAAGTAGCTTATGTGTGATGTGACAGAACCAGAGAAAGGACTCACAGAGTAGGGTTATGTGGCAAAACAGCAAAGGAGCAGGTCTTTGCAGCTGGGTTTGGGGATGAGAACTGGGGTAGAAATGCATGGTTGGGAGAGCCTTTTCCATTCTTTGCATGTCAGATCTCAGTTCCTGAGAGTTAGAGTTAAAGCAGTGAACGTCTACTTCACTACACACAAATCATCCTTAACAGCAAAGTCTTGTAGTCTTTGGAGAGAGTGAAAATAAAAGTCTTTAATTGTGGGTGATGTTAGAGTAAATTACCCCAACTCACCACTACCTGCAAGTGCACACAAACATCTACTCCTTCAGCAAACATCTGTAGCTTAAACTAGAGGTAACTTGACTTGTACCATGAGAAGTATGCTAGAGGTACCTCAGGGTTACCTCAGGCTACCTGTCACCTTAAAATAAGCTGAGCTCCAAAACGTATAAATAATAATAATAATAATAATAATAATAATAATAGCAACTCCCTGGATGCAGCTGGACTTACGTGTCAGGAGTCATCCTTAATAATGGTGTGCATTCATGAAATTATTATCTAATAACAGTGATTTTCCATAGACCTATTAAAGCAGGTAATCACAAACCCCAGAAATCTGAGGTTTTAAAGCCCACCTGACAAACAGGAACTCCTCACTCTTTATCTTTGTAATCACAGCTCCACAATGAGCTCTCTGGAGCTGGATTTTCAAAGAGGAATACTGGCCTCTGGAAAACTAGAAGGACTTCTGTTGGGTTGATAGTTAGGCTGATGTTATCCCAGCCAGGGTACGCTCAGAGGGTTGAAATCCACCTGTGGGTGCCATGACAGTGTATTGAGAGCAAAATTTGCAAAGTAACTTGTATTTTATGTCCTGCTGTTATGAGAAGGAGATAAGCTAATGTAGCTTTCAGTGACCTGTACATGTCTGTGAGCTTCCTGGGATTTGGTGGGCAGGCTGGCCCAGGGTTTCACAGGTTGTTCAGTGAACGGGGTTGATAAATGTTTCAGTAACAAATGCTGAGTGCCACAGTCCTCTGATTCATTTGATTACCTGCTGCTGGCTTTTCTGTAAACATGGGGCTGGCTACTACATTTATATTCTATATTTTTTCTGTCATAACGCAGACAATGTGGCATGAAGGTGACAACCTGGCACAAAGACAGGAACGCACTTTTGAGGAAAGTGCTTGGCAGGTGAATTCTGCACAGTTCCCTGTTGTTTAGCTTTCCCTCCCTCCTCTTCTTTATGCTTTCCTCCTCACCATGGGTAGATGCTCTTCTTCTGAGCTCTGGGTTTGTGTTTCAGCCGCCATTCATCTCCCTGAAGAGAATAAACTGCAGTGGGGCTGATTGCAGCAGCAAAACCCATAAAGAGATTCCCCTTCTCCTCCTCTTGTGAGGGCTTTCCTCGCTCAGTCTGTCCCAGGGGGGTTGAACGCCTTCTGCCGCCTCACTCTTGAGACATTAAGACCTTGAAATTTGAAAGAGGAGTGGTGTAGTCTGGAGAAAAATGGACCTGTGTTCTAACCCATGCAGCTTGTGATACGCACATTGTCGGGCGATAACAAAGGATTTACATAGGATTTACATTTTTCTTAGGGGACGTTGAGTGGAAAGGGAGCAATCAGTAGCAATGACGGATGAATCCATTTGGCGGCAAAGGCTGCCTCTTTCACACAAATAACAGGCTTTTTCTTAATCTACAATTTGTCACTGTTTATTCGGCAATGCAAGCCTTTAAATCGCCCTGCGGCATCCTGGGTTTGTGCTTCCTGGGATGTACAGGAGGAGTCTGGGGGAGTTAGAGGGCATTGGTGCCTTTGGTATAAACCTAGAAACCTGAATGAGGCTCTCCAGAGTTCAGACAGTTTTTTCTGGTTGAGAACATAGGTGGAATGTGATCTGATCTGGCATGGTTCAGTCATGGATGTGATGGGGGGGAAACAGTCTGGCTCCCCCAGCAGTGGGCAGGCTGGCATTGGTGCTGCTGAGCACTTGCTTTGCTGGGACTGATGCTGAAGGGGATTCACAGCTTTTTGTCTTCTCCGCTCCTGTTCAGGTCTTGACATGAGAGCTCTGAAAATCTGTCCAGTCACCTGCTGCTCCAGGGAGGCAGAGAGGACAAGAGAGGAGCTACAAGCCCACAGCTCCCCATTAAAATTTACCCACCATGTTTACTCCCAGTTTGTCCCCTGGTGATTAGACTGCTTTCATCCTGGCTTCTGTTCCCTCCTTCAAATATTATTTCTGCTCCAGGCATTTGTAGTCTCTATTGCTAAAGAGTGCTGATCCAACTTATATCTGCAAAGGAGTGCCTGGAAATAGTGATTGCTGCCTTGGAGTTGTGGATAAACTCTGGGAAATCTCCACAATCTTTCCAGAGCAGTGTGTTCCTGCTGAATACAGTGGATCTAATGCTATATAGCTCAGGATGTCTATGTTATTTGCCCCAGAGTAAAATTCAAAAAATATCTACTCAAGTAATAAAATCAGTATAAGAAGAACGTAATAATTCTATTTTAACGACCACTGCTTGATTTTTGCCTCTCCCTACTCCTCTACCAGCTTGATTACACAATTCTATTTTGGGGTGTCTCTGGAAGTTGACAAATATTATACAGGAGATAGTGCCTAATAAATAAACTGAGTTGTGCATGCCTATGGAAGCTGATATTTATTCTGAGCAAGCAACAAGCTTCAATGTAGTTCAGGCTGGGTGGCCAAGCATTCAGAAAGCAAGAAATGCAATATTAAGGTTGGGAAGTCATACACTTCATAGAATCATGGAATGGTTTGCATTGGAAGGAACCTTAGAGATCATCTAACCCTCTGCCATGGAACAGGAACGCCTTCCACTACACCAGGTTGCTCAAAGCCCCATCCCTATAGATGCATCTGTACAGGATTAGATAAATTTTCTTCCATTTCATTCGGAATTAGAAACATTTCAGGGAATGTAGTATATATTTCCGAGTAATGAGAAATGAAAATTCCCTCTGGAGCAAAACTTAATTCTGGAATAAAAATATCCTTTTCATGTATAAGTTAAGAGGTAAGTCAGCTGCAAACTTAGTAGTAACCCCGGTAATGTCTGCAATGGGCTTCAGATCCTCCTCCTATCCAGTGCCTTGGTCAGAACATACATCAGTCACTGAAGTAGATATAATTATATCATGACAGTTAATTGTGTATATAAATTTAAAAATATCATTAGGTTTGTCAAAAGTTGTATGTGATTGGAAACCATTCATGGAATTGGTAGTAATGGTGCAATGTAGCTCATTGCCACAACAGGGACAACCAAGACCTTTTGTTTTTCCTGCTTAAAAACAAAAAATGAACCCAGATTTCACCAGGATATTTGTCTCATATAGGAATGCTTACACTCCCCTGTTTTTCGGGATGTTTCCAGGACCAGAGGCAATGGGCACAAACTGAAACAGAGGAGATTACCCCTCAGCTTGAGGAAACCCTTTTTCACTGTGAGAGTGACAGAGCACTGGCACAGGTCACCCAGAGAGATTGTGGAGTCTCTTTCCTTGCAGATGTCCATTGGGGCATGGTCCTGGGCAGACATCTCCAGGCTTGAGAAGGACCAGGTGACCTCCAGAGGTCCCTTCCAACCTCAACCATTCAGTGATTCTCTGTTCAGACAAGGCTAAAGCCCTGCTCCCTCTCCCTGGTACCCACACCAAGGACCTTTGTCCTTTTGTTAGGGCTCCAAAGGGGGTTGGAGTCAAGCTAGGACATCTCACATGTGCATGTGGAGAGATGCTCTGCAGTTGCTCTTCCTCTGGCTTTGGGCATCCAAGGAAAAGCTGTGGCACTGAGCAGGGCAGCTGCTGGTCCTCTGTGAATCACTGAGTGCTTGGGGGCAGAGGAAGGACCTAATGGTGGCACCTGGAAAAAATGGACCTGGAAATGATGGTCCATTTTTTCTATCATTACTTTTTGGTCATAGGTGAAGTTTCCTGATATTCCTTGGACATTTTAGGTTAAATCTCCTTGTAATTTCATTCCAGAGAGTCTTTTTTTGAGTAAACAAAAGTTGAAGGAGAAATAAGAGTAGGATACATCTGCTTTATGAGAGGCTGTTCAGCTACTGGCATTTTTGTGCAGGAAGTGGGAAACTCAGCTTCAGCATTTCTTTTTTCTTAGAGTACCCACACTGTTGGATGAGAAGAATGAATATATTTTGCCCCGCCTGTCTAAAAACTCTTACTTCATGTGAATATGCAGTCACAGAACACCCATAGACAAAGTGCTAACCAGCACCCTCAAGAATTAGTCCACTTGCTTTATGCATTGAAAAATATGAAATTATTTTGAGATTGGAAGAGATCCAAGGGGAAGAATGAAAGGCAGCAGGCTCCCATAGCACTCCCCAGGGAGATGAGTAGGATATTTGGTGAGGAGGCAGCTGAATCAGGAAGAAAGTTGATTTGAGCAGATGTTTCCCAACCAGCTGCTGAGTGGTCTAGCCTCTGGGCTGAAGGGTATCTGAGGGCAGCGGGATCTGGAAGGCTCTGGAGCCCTTCCACCTGGCAGGCAATAATTCAGAGCTCACACAAACAGCCAGGGTGAGTCACTAGTCTGCTGATTAGGCTGCTCTCCTGGGAGGGAGGCACCTGGATCCCAGACCCAGGTAAGGGCTGCAAAGTGGAACAGCATCAGCTGGGAGGGATTGGAAATTCTTAATGCTGCCTGGTTAGGAGGCTTTTCGTGAGTGGGAGGCATGAGTTTGAATCCACTTGCAGAGGACAGAGAGTTCAATGCAGGTCTCCTAAAACCTAAAGGAAAGGTCCTGCCTTATAGTAATGGGAGTGAGATGGCTTTTCTTCAGCTGTTGGGTATTGAGGTGGACATTTGATGTTGTTTTCTTAAAAGTGATGGGCTTTGATCATGCAGAATTCTTTGCTACTTTCTGGGGGACTTTTTTTTTTTTTTTTTTTTTTTTTTTTTTTTTTTTCCCCCAAAAGCTGTAAGGCTTTTTTTACCTGCAGAACAGATAATTATTCACACTCCTCTGTCTGGCAATATCTTACCATGCTCTGGAAATTGCTGAGAACACGCTTGTATTTGCAGAAGGTGACATGGTCTCTGGAAACGGTCTGATGGACTGTGAGTCAGGGATGGCCACAAAAAAGTTTAATGGATCTGGCAGAACTTGTAGCTATGAGAAGAGAATGAGTAATTTTTATATCTTGGGAAAGTCTCCAAAATTTTATCTTGAATGGCTATGTTAGTGGTAAGCAGTAGAAATTTAGAGTCTTAGGGGTAGATTCATCTTCATTTACACCAGCTTAAAGCTGAAGATGATTCTACTCAAACCCAGGGTGTTATTCTGAACTGAATCTTCCACAAAATAGATAAGAAAAATGGCCAAAATTATTTATTTGTGTCAATTGTATAAAATGTGTAAAGGGGAGTCTCCCTGCCTTTACCAGAAGTGATCTGAAAGATCCTATCTGGTCTACCTCTGTCAGCTTGGCATCTTTGCAGTAGTCAGTGGTTGCACAAAACTGGCCAATTTTTCCATATATAGGGTTGCTAAATTACCCTTTCTGGTTTGGTTTTATTACCCCCTTGGAGCAATGATCTCACCCATCTGTGTTGTGTTGCTCTTCGGGAGTGGCAGGGGTGGAGTGGGGTGGGATGAGCAAAGCCCTGAGCTTTTTCCAGAGTTCCCTGCATATGCAGAACATTTCATTGTCTTCTCTAACACGCCCTCACCTTTCACACAGACTGGAATTTGACACACCGGGTTAGAGAAAGAAAGCAAGGGGGAAAAAAAGCAAAAAAAATAAAGCACAACACAAGAAAAAACCCAACAAACAAGATCTTATCGTGCAAAATATCCATCCACCCTCCTGATTAAAAAAAAAAAAAAAAGCCTCAGGTTAGGAAAATAAAAAAATGACTCTAATGAACACTCAAAATTAACATGCAAATACATCCATGGTTCCTGGCAGAGACGGAAAGATGGAACACAGCCCTCCTCCAAAGAGGCAGTTTTGAGACTTCTTGCAAAAGGGAAGTTTTATCCCAATTGTTGTTGTTGTTGCATTGTCTTGAGAAGGTTTTCTTCTCTGTTGAGGAAAGCTCTCCTTCTTCCCTCACCCCACCCCATACCCCACATTCATTTCACCAGGTGGCATGACGAAACCCTCCAGATCAAGGCAGGTTTCATCAACAAGGCTTCATGCCATGCCACCCATAATTCATCCCAGCCTGCTGTGGCTTTCTCCCAACAAGCAGCACCTCTTGCAAAACCAGCCCCTGTCTCACACTCCTTCCTAACTCGTGTTCCTGAGCACCAACAATAGAAGAGCATGAATCACTAACAGAGCGCACAGACCTTCGCTCCACTCCGGCCAGTTTGTGTCATTGCCTTAATGTTAATTACACACCATAATGTGTGCATTTAATTTCCGTGGTGTTACAATTAAATTAATCAGGCAATTAAAATTAATTAAAATTACAGAAATCACCTGCAGAAGTGCTTGAAACGTGGGGGAGGGGAAGGGAGGGGTTGGGAGGGAGCTGGGAACGTAGATGGCTGTGTTTTCACAGACCTTCCTTCCCTTGATTAATTTTGGGGATAGACTCTTTGAGAGCAGGTTATTTAAGGATTTAAAAACTGTTCCAAGGCCCATTGAAGCCAATGGAAATCTTTCTATTGGCAGTGATAGGCTTAGGACCAGGCCACTAGCCTCAAGTACTCAGGATGGAGACTCAAGGAGTAGGTGATGAAAGTCCTGATGCTGAGCAGATATTCCTCAACACCTTCAGGGAACAAGGCCAAAGACCTTGAAGTACCAAATCAGGGTCAGATTTTGAAAGGCAGGTTAAAGATGAGGATGATGTCCGTGGGAGTTAAATGCATCAGTCCTTCCAAGGATCTGGGCTGGAGAGGTATTCTAAGAAATTTAAACAGGTTTGAAGTGTCAAAGGATTTTTAAAACATGACTAAATGTATATCTCCCTGAGGTCTCACTGGGTTCTGCAGTCAGTGAGAGCGGGTCTTAAATTCACAAAGGTGCTTCATGACTCCTGAATTCTTGAGTGAGTTACGAAGCCTGTGCAGCAGTTCCCTTCCTTTAGACATGGATTAATGCATTCAATTACTTCCCAGAGGGGTTGTTTCCTGCTCTGTGGAAGTTTCAGGACATCATGTCAACCTGGACAGTTCCCTTACTGCTTATGCCTTTTTTACCAAGCAGGCACAGCCCTATGCTCATCTTTTAGCCAACCTGTAATTTTTTTCCCCTGGCATGGAAAGTTCAGCACTTTTAGCTTTGAACAACTACTTCCTCCACAACATCCTACTAGTCAACCCCTGCCCAACTAGTTCCTGGGTCTGGGAGAGAGGTTGGTTCCTTCCTGGCTTTCCTGGAAAGACTTTGCCTGGCACACTCCTGCCTTAGCCTGTGAGTCACCCATTCTTTGCTCCCATTCTTCGCCCCACAGTTGGGGATGTTTATACCACAGTCACTGAAGTTCATGCAGGTATCCCCAAGCTGCCTTTAAATTAATTCACTGGAGTGCCATTGTTAGGATTGCTTAGTTTCAGGGAACACAATCTGTGGGCTGAAAAACCAGGGGATGAAGCAAAGTAAATGCTCATAATTAGAATGGGTTGCTCTGCACTGCACTGGTCACTGGAACCTGAGCTGGCTGTTTAAAGACATAACTGCTTTTTTGCACATTATAATTTCACTCACACTGCCAGATAATCCCTCAGAGTTCCATAGGCAATTACCCATGCTTCTTGTGTCCAAGAGGGAGTAAAACCTTATCACCTCTGCCCCAATGGAATCTGCTTTTGCTCTATGCTCGTGAGCCACATTTTCTCTCTAGTTGTTTAGATGATTAACATAATTAAGTTATGCACACAGCAAATATTTAAGGCTTCTAGTTAGACTGAAGTCTACTGCCAGCTTCAGATCTGAAAGATTTAAGCATGCCAAAAGTTGGGTTTTTTTTTTTTTCAACTGGATCAGTTGGTGTTTTCTCTTTCTGTAAATAAAGTGTCTTTTACACTCTCAGGTGGTTGGGTCACAATATTCCCATTATTATTAGCCACTTCAGCATAGTTTTCTGCTACCTTTGCTCTTTCCTAATTCACAGTAAATTGTATTGTCCACTTACACAGAATATTTTCCCATCTTTTTTTTTTTGGGGATTTATATCATTAGTTTGTATCTTATATGTGTCTTTCTCCACTCCTTTTTCAAACAAACAAACAAACAAACAGAAAATAAGAAACAGAAGAAACAGTAAAGAGAATACAGAAAGAGAAGGAAAAACCCACCCAAGAACTGAAAAACATGATTTTCAAAATTAAAAATTTTAAGTGGATGATAGTAGTAAACTGCCAGAGAGCCCAGAATTTTAATTAAAAATCTGATGAACACTTGTTCTTCTCTCCAAAATTTTCTAAGTGATGAAATACCCCTCTCTCACTTTGCTAATCCTTCTCCATCTGAATCCTTTGACACGACTTCTTGTGTGGCCTTTGGCACGTCACTTCACCTCAGTTTCCTCATCTATAAAATGGCTGTTAATCCCTATATAGTATCACCCACGCAAATTTCCAAGGCTTATGCTCCAACAGGGCTTTGAAGATAAGTGAGCAAAGTTTCAAAAGGACCTAAGAGATTTAGGAGTGAAAGTTTCATTAGCTTTCCATCAGATTTGTATTCTTATATCTCCAAGAGCCTTTTGAAAGTCTGCAGAATTGCAAGACTTTACTCATCAGAGTCATATTCCTTGTTCTCCTCAAGGAAAGCGATTGCTCCAGGCTAGTTTTGGCAGAAGAGCTTGTTCCTCAAAAGAAGCAAGGTGAGTCTTGGGGCTCTCCAGTTTCTTCCCAGTTTCAGATATGAAACCTTGGATGCATGCTCCAACCATTTCGGGCAAAGTGGTATCTCTCACTCCTGGTATCGGTAGATCTTCTTGGCTTGTTTTGGCTGAAAGGAGGGAGGGAAGGTGCATATCTGCAGCTTTGAGCTGGATTTGAGATAGTAACCTTCAGCTGGGAGGCAGTGGTGATCTCCTTTGGGTGGTGCGGAGGTGTTCACCTCCTCAGCCAGCCCCACTGCTCCTTGAAGAGGGAATAACGCGCTTTTCTCCGTGAGTGCGTTGGGATGAAGAAGCCTGTAAGGCTGTCAATCTCGGACATTGACTAAAGAAGAGTTATGAGATTTCTCTAATTGCAAAAGGATGCTCTTACTGCTCCATACATCCAGAGAGTGGAAATCCCCTGCTTTTTTTTTTTTTTTTTTTTTTTAACCCCCAAAAAAACAAAAAATTAAGA